>NC_134363.1:31722101-31834601 GCF_048569485.1 Anomaloglossus baeobatrachus | reverse complement strand
AGTGCCCGCTCATCACTAGTTACCAGTACTGAGCACCCGAGCATGGTAGTGCCCGCTCATCACTAGTTACCAGTACTGAGCACCTGAGCATGGTAGTGCCCGCTCATCACTAGTTACCAGTACTGACCACCCAAGCATGGTAGTGCCCGCTCATCACTAGTTACTAGTACTGAGCACCCGAGCATGGTAGTGCCCGCTCATCACTAGTTACCAGTACTGACCACCCAAGCATCGTAGTGCCCGCTCATCACTAGTTACCAGTACTGACCACCCAAGCATGGTAGTGCCCGCTCATCACTAGTTACCAGTACTGAGCACCTGAGCATGGTAGTGCCCGCTCATCACTAGTTACCAGTACTGAGCACCCGAGCATGGTAGTGCCCGCTCATCACTAGTTACCAGTACTGAGCACCCGAGCATGGTAGTGCCCGCTCATCACTAGTTACCAGTACTGAGCACCTGAGCATGGTAGTGCCCGCTCATCACTAGTTACCAGTACTGACCACCCAAGCATGGTAGTGCCCGCTCATCACTAGTTACCAGTACTGAGCACCCGAGCATGGTAGTGCCCGCTCATCACTAGTTACCAGTACTGAGCACCTGAGCATGGTAGTGCCCGCTCATCACTAGTTACCAGTACTGAGCACCTGAGCATGGTAGTGCCCGCTCATCACTAGTTACCAGTACTGAGCACCTGAGCATGGTAGTGCCCGCTCATCACTAGTTACCAGTACTGAGCACCCGAGCATGGTAGTGCCCGCTCATCACTAGTTACCAGTACTGAGCACCTGAGCATGATCATGGTAGTGCCCGCTCATCACTAGTTACCAGTACTGACCACCCAAGCATGGTAGTGCCCGCTCATCACTAGTTACCAGTACTGAGCACCTGAGCATGGTAGTGCCCGCTCATCACTAGTTACCAGTACTGAGCACCCGAGCATGGTAGTGCCCGCTCATCACTAGTTACCAGTACTGAGCACCTGAGCATGGTAGTGCCCGCTCATCACTAGTTACCAGTACTGACCACCCAAGCATGGTAGTGCCCGCTCATCACTAGTTACCAGTACTGAGCACCTGAGCATGATCATGGTAGTGCCCGCTCATCACTAGTTACCAGTACTGACCACCCAAGCATGGTACTGCCCGCTCATCACTAGTTACCAGTACTGAGCACCTGAGCATGGTAGTGCCCGCTCATCACTAGTTACCAGTACTGAGCACCTGAGCATGGTAGTGCCCGCTCATCACTAGTTACCAGTACTGAGCACCCGAGCATGGTAGTGCCCGCTCATCACTAGTTACCAGTACTGAGCACCCGAGCATGGTAGTGCCCGCTCATCACTAGTTACCAGTACTGAGCACCCGAGCATGGTAGTGCCCACTCATCACTAGTTACCAGTACTGAGCACCTGACCATGGTAGTGCCCGCTCATCACTAGTTACGAGTACTGAGCACCTGAGCATGGTAGTGCCCGCTCATCACTAGTTACCAGTACTGAGCACCTGACCATGGTAGTGCCCGCTCATCACTAGTTACGAGTACTGAGCACCTGAGCATGGTAGTGCCCGCTCATCACTAGTTACCAGTACTGAGCATCCGAGCATGGTAGTGCCCGCTCATCACTAGTTACCAGTACTGAGCATCCGAGCATGGTAGTGACCGCTCATCACTAGTTACCAGTACTGAGCACCCGAGCATGGTAGTGCCCGCTCATCACTAGTTACCAGTACTGAGCACCCGAGCATGGTAGTGCCCGCTCATCACTAGTTACCAGTACTGAGCACCCGAGCATGGTAGTGCCCGCTCATCACTAGTTACGAGTACTGAGCACCCGAGCATGGTAGTGCCCGCTCATCACTAGTTACAAGTACTGACCACCCGAGCATGGTAGTGCCCGCTCATCACTAGTTACGAGTACTGAGCACCCGAGCATGGTAGTGCCCTCTCATCACTAGTTACCAGTACTGAGCACCCGAGCATGGTAGTGCCCGCTCATCACTAGTTACGAGTACAGAGCACCCGAGCATGGTAGTGCCTGCTCATCACTAGTTACCAGTACTGAGCACCCGAGCATGGTAGTGCCCGCTCATCACTAGTTACCAGTACTGAGCACCTGAGCATGATCATGGTAGTGCCCGCTCATCACTAGTTACCAGTACTGACCACCCAAGCATGGTAGTGCCCGCTCATCACTAGTTACCAGTACTGACCACCCAAGCATGGTAGTGCCCGCTCATCACTAGTTACCAGTACTGAGCACCTGAGCATGGTAGTGCCCGCTCATCACTAGTTACGAGTACTGAGCACCTGAGCATGGTAGTGCCCGCTCATCACTAGTTACGAGTACTGAGCACCCGAGCATGGTAGTGCCCGCTCAACACTAGTTACGAGTACTGAGCACCTGAGCATGGTAGTGCCCACTCATCACTAGTTACGAGTACTGAGCACCTGAGCATGGTAGTGCCCGCTCATCACTAGTTACCAGTACTGAGCACCCGAGCATGGTAGTGCCTGCTCATCACTAGATGAAAATTGGTTGTGGTGTGAAAGAGTTAAACGAGCTCCGATCCACTTGTTCTGTTGACGATGGGGCGCTGGTTATTGGCAGGATCCCGCTGTACGAGGGCCGTTAGTTAGACCTTGATGCGTTGTAAAGTCTCGTGGAAGATTAATGGTAAATCGCGCCGGATGAGGCTCTGCTGGACAGGTAGAAACGGGGCTCAACGCAGGCCAAGGCCCGGGCATAAAACCGCCACATAGGGTCCAATTAGTGAGGCTCTGGCTGCAGTAAATCCGGCTGCGAGCTTAACTCTACGTTGTGTTCTTCCCCGGAGATTGAGGACTCTTTTAAAGTTTGGGAATTATTAATGCCTTGTGTTGGCGGGGCGGCCGCGGTGGACGCCGCTCATCGGATTCTCCGACTTTGCTTCGCAGCCTTGTTTGTGTGTCGTGGCGCCTGCTTATTCAAATTATTCAAGCGCACAAAGCTGAGAGTCCGCTTTCATGTCAATGCCGAATTATCCTATCGGGGGGTCAGCTGTGCAGCTCCCAGAATCCTTTGCAAATCCGACAGGTCAACTCCGCTATCATTAATTATAGACCAGATACTACAATGTGCCTTTACCTCCCCCCCTCATTATGAAGCTGCCGGTGCACGGTGTGGCGGTGGGTTTCTCAGCCCTGTTAACAATGATGAGCGTTGCCGTGAGCGGCCGGTCGGCTCGGCGGTCCGGATCTGCAGCTGAAGAGGTCAGAGCGGGGGGCTAACACCTGAACAGAATGCTATGCATTTCATCTAATCCTCCCAGGAAGACGTGCCTGGCCAAAACGTTTGCCTGCTCGAGAAATTGGAGGATTTCTCTTGACAATGGTTATTAAGATGCGCAGCGGCGTCCGGTGCAGAAGTCGCTCAGCGCGAGAGGAGAGAAGGAGAAACGTCCAGAGCGCCCGAACAGGTCCACAATACCGCGTGCTACCGGCCCGACAGGTCCACAATGCCGCGTGCTACCGGCCCGGACAGGTCTACAATACCGCGTGCTACCGGCCCGGACAGGTCTACAATACCGCGTGCTACCGGCCCGAACAGGTCTACAACACCGCGTGCTACCGGCCCGAACAGGTCTACAATACCGCGTGCTACCGGCCCGGACAGGTCTACAATACCGCGTGCTACCGGCCCGAACAGGTCCACAATACCGCGTGCTACCGGCCCGGACAGGTCTACAATACCGCGTGCTACCGGCCCGGACAGGTCTACAATACCGCGTGCTACCGGCCCGACAGGTCCACAATGCCGCGTGCTACCGGCCCGGACAGGTCTACAATACCGCGTGCTACCGGCCCGGACAGGTCTACAATACCGCGTGCTACCGGCCCGGACAGGTCCACAATACCGCGTGCTACCGGCCCAGACAGGTCCACAATACCGCGTGCTACCGGCCCAGACAGGTCCATGGTGCCGCGTGCTAAGGTACACAAAGGTACACAGATGGGAAGATGATTACACCCGGTCCCATCATCTGGTGTAGTCAATGGGAAACCCTGAGGTGTATTATGATGTTCTGCAGCAGCTGAGGTGTATTATGAGGTTCTGCAGCAGCTGAGGTGTATTATGAGGTTCTGCAGCAGCTGAGGTGTATAATGAGGCTCTGCAGCAGCTGAGGTGTATTATAAGGATCTGCAGCAGCTGAGGTGTATTATAAGGTTCTGCAGCAGCTGAGGTGTATTATAAGGTTCTGCAGCAGCTGAGGTGTATTATAAGGTTCTGCAGCAGCTGAGGTGTATTATGAGGTTCTGCAGCAGCTGAGGTGTATTATGAGGTTCTGCAGCAGCTGAGGTGTATTATAAGGTTCTGCAGCAGCTGAGGTGTATTATGAGGTTCTGCAGCAGCTGAGGTGTATTATGAGGCTCTGCAGAAGCTGAGGTGTATTATGAGGCTCTGCAGCAGCTGAGGTGTATTATGAGGTTCTGCAGCAGCTGAGGTGTATTATAATGTTCTGCAGCAGCTGAGGTGTATTATGAGGCTCTGCAGAAGCGGAGGTGTATTATAAGGTTCTGCAGCAGCTGAGGGGTGTATTATGAGGCTCTGCAGCAGCTGAGGTGTATTATGAGGCTCTGCAGCAGCTGAGGTGTATTATGAGGCTCTGCAGCAGCTGAGGTGTATTATGAGGCTCTGCAGCAGCTGAGGTGTATTATGAGGCTCTGCAGCAGCTGAGGTGTATTATGAGGTTCTGCAGCAGCTGAGGTGTATTATGAGGTTCTGCAGCAGCTGAGGTGTATTATGAGGTTCTGCAGCAGCTGAGGTGTATTATGAGGTTCTGCAGCAGCTGAGGTATATTATGAGGTTCTGCAGCAGCTGAGCTGTATTATGAGGTTCTGCAGCAGCTGAGGTGTATTATAAGGTTCTGCAGCAGCTGAGGTGTATTATGAGGTTCTGCAGCAGCTGAGGTGTATTATAATGTTCTGCAGCAGCTGAGGTGTATTATGAGGTTCTGCAGCAGATGAGGTGTATTATGAGGTTCTGCAGCAGATGAGGTGTATTATGAGGCTCTGCAGAAGCTGAGGTGTGTTATGAGGCTCTGCAGCAGCTGAGGTGTATTATAAGGTTCTGCAGCAGCTGAGGTGTATTAAGAGGCTCTGCAGCAGCTGAGGTGTATTATGAGGTTCTGCATCAGCTGAGGTGTATTATAAGGTTCTGCAGCAGCTGAGGTGTATTATGAGGCTCTGCAGAAGCTGAGGTGTATTATAAGGCTCTGCAGCAGCTGAGGTGTATTATGAGGCTCTGCAGCAGCTGAGGTGTATTATGAGGTTCTGCAGCAGCTGAGGTGTATTATGAGGTTCTGCAGCAGCTGAGGTGTATTATGAGGCTCTGCAGCAGCTGAGGTGTATTATGAGGCTCTGCAGCAGCTGAGGTGTATTATGAGGCTCTGCAGCAGCTGAGGTGTATTATGAGGTTCTGCAGCAGCTGAGGTGTGTATTATGAGGCTCTGCAGCAGCTGAGGTGTATTATGAGGCTCTGCAGCAGCTGAGGTGTATTATGATGCTCTGCAGCAGCTGAGGTGTATTATAAGGTTCTGCAGCAGCTGAGGTGTATTATGAGGTTCTGCAGCAGCTGAGGTATTATGAGGCTCTGCAGCAGCTGAGGTGTATTATGAGGCTCTGCAGCAGCTGAGGTGTATATTATGAGGTTCTGCAGCAGCTGAGGTGTATTATAAGGTTCTGCAGCAGCTGAGGTGTATTATGAGGTTCTGCAGCAGCTGAGGTGTATTATGAGGCTCTGCAGCAGCTGAGGTGTATTATGAGGCTCTGCAGCAGCTGAGGTGTATTATGAGGCTCTGCAGCAGCTGAGGTGTATTATGAGGCTCTGCAGCAGCTGAGGTGTATTATGATGCTCTGCAGCAGCTGGGGGGGGGATGTATCACTGTTCTGCAAACAATTATAAAAATTAGCATTGCCACAGTATATAAGGCTGATTATTAACCCTTCCACACCCGTATAGATGTAGTCGCCTCTTCCCCCTCCCCCCCCCATGTTGGGGGCTGATCAGCGGCTCACACGAGGCTTTGTGGCTTTCTCTGCGTGTTCGTTGTCATGTTCAGATTGTATTTGCTTCTGCAGCCGCCGCTGTGCCTTGCAGAGCAGTATATATATATATATATATATATATATATATATATATATATATATATTACATAGCTGTATATACAGGATCTGGATTTAGCCTCCATGTTTCTTTAAGCAGGACCTCTCAGGTGAACCCTCCATGCAAAACGCAATGTTCTGACTCTTCCGAGGACTGAAATGAAAGCCAAACAAAACTGTGTAATTTCCTTCCCCAAATACCGAGGCAGCAGAGCAAGGTAACTGCCGGCGTAC
Organism: Anomaloglossus baeobatrachus; assembly: GCF_048569485.1. Lineage (NCBI taxonomy): Eukaryota > Metazoa > Chordata > Amphibia > Anura > Aromobatidae > Anomaloglossus > Anomaloglossus baeobatrachus. The sequence goes on along the minus strand of NC_134363.1, from coordinate 31,828,223 downwards.
GGAGCTGCGAGGGGCGCGCGGGGCTGCATCCAAATGAAGGTGGCTCGGAAGCCAGGAGAGCGGAGCGACACTCACCGCCAGCAATTACAGCTGCCATTATAACACCGGCGCGGTGCGGGAGGGGGATCCACAACGGATGCGGTGCCATAAAGTAACAGGAGGATGACGCCAGGGCCGGGGATGAGCGGAGCTCTGCATATTCATCTAATCCTGTCTGGGAGGTGCGATGGCTTTATCACCACTGATCCTGCCGCCTGCGCACCAAGGACCAAGACATTAAAGTCTTACCGGAGCCGCTGTTATGGGGTAGACGTAATTAAGATGTACATCTGCCTAAAAAACGGTTCATCTGGTAAGTGCCAAGACAGTTCGTGAAGATACAGACTGCGCCTGGCATTCAGCTGGAAAGGATGTCTGGGAGGAGCATCGTCAGCTTACTGCTCACCTGTCCTTTCCAGCTGCATGCCAGCCACAGAATACAAACCTCCTAAACCTGGGTGTGGAAAAGGAAAGCTGCAGCTGAAAAGGAAAGCTGTGCCTGGCATTCAGTTGGAAAGGATGTTTGGGAGGAGCATCGTCACACAGTGCTTATGTCCTTTCCAGCTACATGCCAGCCACAGCTTTCCTTTCCAGCTGCACACCAGCCACAGCTTTCCTTTCCAGCAGCATGCCAGCCACAAAATATAAGCCTCCTAAATATGGGTGCGGCTAAGAAAATCTGCGGCTGGCATGCAGCTGGAAAGGAAAGCTGTGCCTGGCATTCAGTTGGAAAGGATGTTTGGGAGGAGCTTCATCAGCGCACTGCTCATCTGTCCTTTCCACCTACTTGCCAGCCACAGATTTTCTTTCCAGCTGCACGCCGGCCGCAGTTTTCCTTTCCAGCTGCACGCCAACCGCAGCTTTCCTTTCCAGCTGCACGCCAGCCACAGTTTCCTAATTTGGGTTTGGAAATTAAAAATGGAGCTCATAGCATCTACTATTTTAAAAGTGCCAAGACAGTTTGCAAAGCTACAGACTGCGCCTGGCATTCAGCTGGACAGGATGTCTGGGAGGAGCATCGTCAGCTTACTGCTCACCTGTCCTTTTCAGCTGAATGCCAGCCACAGGTTTCCTTTCCAGCTGAATGCCAGCCACAGTATACAAGCCTCCTAAATTTGGGTGGGGAAAAGGAAAACTGTGCCTGCATTCAGCTGGAAGGATGTCTGGAGGAGCATCGTCAGCTTACTGCTTACCTGTCCTTTCCAGCTGCATGCCAGGCACAGTTTCCTTTTCAGTTGCATGCCACCTGCAGCTTCCTTTTCCAGCTGCAGGCCAACCACAGAATAGACGCTTCCTTAATCTGGGTGTGGAAAAGGAAAGCTGCAGCTAGCATGCAACTGGAATGGCTGTCTAGGAGGAGCATAGTCTGCTTACTGCTCACCTGTCCTTTCCAGCTGCACGCCGGCCGCAGCTTTCCTTTCCAGCTGCACGCCGGCCTCAGCTTTCCTTTCCAGCTGCACGCCAGCCGCAGCTTTCCTTTCCAGCTGCACGCCAGCCGCAGCTTTCCTTTCCAGCTGCACGCCGGCCGCAGCTTTCCTTTCCAGCTGCACGCCGGCCGCAGCTTTCCTTTCCAGCTGCACGCCGGCCGCAGCTTTCCTTTCCAGCTGCACGCCGGCCGCAGCTTTCCTTTCCAGCTGCACGCCAGCCACAGAATACACACCTCCGAAATTTAGGTGTGGAAAATGAAAAATCAACCTCGTAGCATCTACTGTTTTAAAAAGATTCTCTAAGGTCAGACGTCTGAGTTTTTCATGTATAAGATATTCACTGGTTATAATCTATGGGCATGTTCACACGTCTAACTTCTTGGTCAGAGTGATTCCAACCATGGATGGCCGGAACCGAGCAGCAGTGAAGATGCTCGCCCGCCGCGCTGAACCGAGCAGCAGTGAAGATGCTCGCCCGCCTCGCTGAACCGAGCAGCAGTGAAGATGCTCGCCCGCCGCGCTGAACCGAGCAGCAGTGAAGATGCTCGCCCGCCTCGCTGAACCGAGCAGCAGTGAAGATGCTCGCCCGCCGCGCTGAACCGAGCAGCAGTGAAGATGCTCGCCCGCCGCGCTGAACCGAGCAGCAGTGAAGATGCTCGCCCGCCGCACTGAACCGAGCAGCAGTGAAGATGCTCGCCCGCCGCACTGAACCGAGCAGCAGTGAAGATGCTCGCCCGCCGCGCTGAACCGAGCAGCAGTGAAGATGCTCGCCCGCCTCGCTGAACCGAGCAGCAGTGAAGATGCTCGCCCGCCTCGCTGAACCGAGCAGCAGTGAAGATGCTCGCCCGCCGCGCTGAACCGAGCAGCAGTGAAGATGCTCGCCCGCCGCGCTGAACCGAGCAGCAGTGAAGATGCTCGCCCGCCGCGCTGAACCGAGCAGCAGTGAAGATGCTCGCCTGCCGCGCTGTTCAGTCCTAACAAGAAAGCCGAGTACATTCCTCCAATATTCAACCCGTAGACAATACATGGAGCCCCATTCTTGCGATCTCTATGGGTCCCAACATATACAAGTTATTAAGGGGTATGCCAGCTAAATGAAAACTGATACCGGTGGCCTGTTTTGTTGAGAGCCAATTGAGGGAGCCGTCTCCGGTTTTCTTTCCATTTTGAAGTAGTTGTATCGTTGTATATCTTCATACAAGAAACCACCAAGGCACATACTAAAGAGGGGTGATGAAATGAATACGTACTAGAGATGAGAGATGAAATTCGAGGGACCTAGGTCCAATGGTTAGGTCAGTAGTTCATGGTCGTTGGATGGGATCCATACAAACTGCCTCCAACATCCTGGCATCCCCGACTCCTCCTGGTGTGATGTCATGAGTATATTACGCCACAACGATGACATCACACCTTGTCTGACCCGGCAAGAGGTGGTTCGTAAGGAACCCATCCAGCGGCTAGACTACACCTTGAAAAATCAATCTGCTCATCTCCAACTAGTACCTTTTGGGTTATTGAAAATCTGTCCTGGTCAGGGGCACACATGTAGACTGTGCTGGGTAGTCCGTCTCGTGTTTGACGAATAAGCTTCAACAATGACGTCCCACCTTGTATGACCTAAAGATGGACTGGCAAGAGGTGGTTCGCAAGGAACCCATCCAGCGGCCAGGGACTATGTCTTGCAAATCAATCTGCTCATCTCCACCTAGCACCTAGTACCATTTGGATTGTTTGCAAATCTGCCCTGGTCAGGGGCACACATGTAGACCATGCTGGGTAGCCAGTCTCTTGCTTGACAAAGAAGCTTCAACAATTACGTCCTACCTTGTGTGACCTGGAGATGGACTGGCAAGAGGTGGTTCACAAGAAACCCGTCCAACGGCCATGGACTATTAACTTGGCTTCTAGACTACATCCTGCAAATCAATCTGCTCATCTCAAACTAGTACCATTTTGGGTTTTTGGAAACCTGCCCCGGTCAGGGGCACACATGTAGACCATGCTGGGTAGCCCGTCTCGTGTTTGACAAAGAAGCTCAGAAGCTTCAACAATGACCTCCCACCTTGTGTGACCCGGAGATGGACAGGCAAGAGGTGGTTTGCAAGGAACCCATCCAGCTGCCATGGACTACTAACTTGGCTTCTAGACTACGTCCTGTGCTCATCTTGACCTTGCACCATTTGTTTTTTTGCAAATACGCCCTGGTCAGGGACACACATGTAGACGGGTAGCCCGACTTGTGTTTGACAAAGAAGCTTCAACAATGATGTCTCACCTTGTGTGACCCGGAGATGGACAGGCAAGAGGTGGTTTGCAAGGAACCCGTCCAACGGCCATGGACTACTAACTTGGCTTCTAGACTACGTCCTGTGCTCATCTTGACCTTGCACCATTTGTTTTTTGAAAATCCGCCCTGGTCAGGGACACACATGTAGACGGGTAGCCCGACTCGTGTTTGACAAAGAAGCTTCAACAATGAGTGACCTGGAGATGGACAGGCAAGAGGTGGTTTGCAAGGAACCAGTCCAGCGGCCATGGACTATTAGCTTGGCTTCTAGACTACATCTGCTCATCTCTAGCCAGCACCATTTGATTTTTTGCAAATCTTCCCCGGTCAGGGGCATACATGTTGGTTGGTGCTGGGTAGCCCGTCTCGTTTGTGACGAATAAGCTTCAACCTGGCGCCCTCAGAGAGAAATCCTCATACAAAGCAGCAGCCTTCTCCAGTATAATGGGCCCGTGTAGCCTTGCATCAGTATAGTGACCCATAAAATGATTTTCCCATATCCATTGACACATGCTCATACACACGTTTTATTATATAGAATATTAATTTTGGAATGACATACAAATACGGACCATCACAGTACTTTCAACACCAAAAAATTTAAAAAAAAGTGCTTTTCTTATGATGCAGAAGTGGCTATGCCATATGTATATGAAGTAAGCGCAATACAGGCTCGGGTGGCACGATGGCCATGCCAAAAAGTCAGCAATTGGGCTCCATAGCACCTAGTTAACAGAAAATAACTCCCCTAGTGGGCAGATATAGTCTGTAGATACACAGCACTTGTGCACGGTGACCGTGTGTAGCGTTGGCCTCACAGCTCCCCCCTGGCGTGTTGTATATAGTGCTCATGAAGCCCACCTTCTTCTATGAAGCGGACCCCACACTCGATGCATTTATAGTCTCCTTTCTCTTCCCACCTGCCCCTCTCTTTCCGATGGATCTGAAGATGCCGTCGGTAGTTGGACGCTTGGCTGAAACTTTTTTCGCACAGGTTACATGGGAAGGGTCTTTTGCCGGCGTGGACGGCCCGATGCCTTTGGTAGTTGGAGCGCTGGTTGAAGCTCTTTCCGCACTGTTGGCACTGGAAGGGTCTTTCTCCCGTGTGGATGCGAAGATGGCGCTTGTAGCGAGAGGAGAAGAAACGTCTTCCCACAGATCGGGCAAGCGTGAGACTTCCGGGAGACATGCAAGCTTCTGTGCTTCTCGAAGGTGCGTTGGGCCTGAAACCTTCGCCCGCAATCCTGGCATTGGAAGGGCTTAGGATCCTCATGAACCCACTGGTGGACCCGTAGAGTCTCTAGTTGTGTGAACGCTTGGGGGCAATCGGGGCATCGGTACGGCCTTTCTCCGGTGTGGATACGTATGTGACGTGCCAGTTTGGCCGAGCAGTTGAACGCTTTCCCGCAAAAGACGCAAACCCGATCCTTGCGGTGAGCTTGCTGGTGTCTCCGGAAGGCCAGGTGATTGGACAACTGCTTGCCGCACTGTGCGCACTGGTAGCCACGTTGGCCGGTGTGCTGTTCGTGATGACTGTGCAAGGCCAGAAGCCAGCTGAAGCGGCGGCCGCAGTCGGAGCAAGAATAAGGCTTCTCGCTGCCCTCGGTGGCCCCGGCACGGGCCGCGTCACAGTCCTTGCAGGTGTAAGAGAGATCGGCAGCATGGTTGCGCCTGTGGAGCTTTTGTGCGCGGAGAGATTGGAAAGTCCGTCCACAGTCGGGGCACGGAGGAGGTGGGGAGTCCTCGGGGGCCATGTGGGGGTCTGGACTGTCCTCCAAAGGGTCTGCAGCACAATAGTGAAGAGCGGTTAAAAGGGATGGCATTAATTCATGGAGATGAATTGGAAAAAAAATAAAGTTACCGTATTTTTTGGTTTATAAGACGCTGCCCAAATTTAGAGAAAAAAAAAAAATGGGGTCCATCTTATAATCCGATGGGGTCTTACCAGAGGAGGGCGGCAGCGGTGGTGGAGCGGGGGGGGTCACAGGAGGCAGGGGCGGTGGTGGAGCAGGGCGATGCTGTGGGTGGTCCCTGATGCTGTCCCAGAAACTGGCGGCGGTGTTAGGGCAGCTGGGCTGGGGCTGCTGTGGCTGGGGCTGGGGCTGCGGCTGGTCTGGGGGCTACGGCTGCGGCTGGTCTGGGGGCTACGGCTGGTCTGGGGGCTGCGGCTGGTCTGGGGGCTACGGCTGCGGCTGGGTGCTGCGGCTGCGGCTGGGTGCTGTGGCTGGGTGCTGTGGCTAGGTGCTGGGTGCTGGGGCTGCGGCTGGGTGCTGCGGCTGGGTGCTGCGGCTGCGGCTGGGGGCTGGGTGCTGGGGCTGCGGCTGGGGGCTGCGGCTGGGGGCTGGGGCTGCAGCGGGTCTGGGGCTGCAGCGGTCTGGGGCAACGCTTGTCGCTGGTCTGGGGCTACGGCTGCGGCTGGTCTGGGGCTACGGCTGCGGCTGGTCTGGGGCTACGGCTGCGGCTGGTCTGGGGCTACGGCTGCGGCTGGTCTGGGGCTACGGCTGCGGCTGGTCTGGGGCTACGGCTGGTCTGGGGCTGCGGCTGCGGCTGGTCTGGGGCTGCGGCTGGTCTGGGGCTGCGGCTGGTCTGGGGCTACAGCTGCGGCTGGTCTGGGGCTGTGGCTGGTCTAGGGCTACAGCTGGTCTGGGGTTACAGCTGCGGCTACAGCTGCGGCTGGTCTGGGGCTACAGCTGCGGCTGGTCTGGGGCTACAGCTACAGCTGCGGCTGGTCTGGGGCTACAGCTGCGGCTGGTCTGGGGCTACAGCTACAGCTGCGGCTGGTCTGGGGCTACAGCTGCGGCTGGTCTGGGGCTACAGCTGCGGCTGGTCTGGGGCTACAGCTGCGGCTGGTCTGGGGCTGCGGGCAGTGAGGGCTTCAAAGAAATGGCGCTTGGAGTCTGCATGTGCGCAGATTGAGATATTGGCTCAAAGACATGCCACCTCCGGGCACCATTTTCCTTAATTCTGGTGCTGGGAGATCAATGGGCCGGAGGCGGCGCGTGTGCAGATGAGATCCTGAGCTGAGAGCTCCATCTGCACACGTGCCAATTCTGGGTGCCATTATTTCAAGCCCTCACCATCCACAGTAAGAACAGCCACCCCTACACGGCCGCGCAGCATTGCCCTGCCTCCTGCTACCTCTCTCCACCACCCCTCGGTATGTTACATTCGTATTATAAGATACACCTCTCACTTTCCTCCCAAATTTTTGGGAGGAAAAGTGTGTTAGAATCCGAAAAATACAGTAGTTAGAAGAAGATTGATGGGAAAGAGAATGACTGCGGCGTCTGACTACACAGGGTTTGTTTGTAGTCTGTTACCATGGAGACACATACATTTGCATTGGAGCTGTAGGAAGATGTCTACGTAAGACCATTTGCTTATTTTGCATGCACTATGGAGACGATCAGAGCCGCTCCGCATCGGCATTTACAGTCGGAGCACGAGGCCTTTATGAAACGAGCAGATTTTGCTCTAATTTTTTACTGTGTGATTTGCATTTCTACGTCGGGCTCGTCTGATGTCGTACTTCTGAAAGAGCAGGAACGCCACACCTCCCCCTTTTTTGGGGGGGGGGGGGGCAAAGCCGTCCCCGGTGACATCACTTTACTGTGATGAAATTTTATAAACAAAGACATCAATTATTTAGAACGACTTTCTTTGTGGAGACGTCGCGGTGGAATTAGCCGCGTTTCCTCCGTGGAGATAGGCAGTCGAGCAGAATTTAGCGGCTGATAATAAGAACAGATTGCAATTATACCCGTCCCGATGTACGACGGCGGCGGAATCCGAATTCATTAATGTTAATTAGGGAGAATGTATGTTATTTTTTAGTCCCACTGTTTACTTAACGGATGGGCTGCGCCCCTGACGATGCCGATCATCTGCTGAACCCGAGCTGTGCAATATGCCCAGCCATTAAAAGGGCATTTATACTGACAAATGTGTCTTTAATTTTGGGCACGTGTATGTGTAACCATTGCTCTATCCATTTCCGTAAAGAACGAGGGGGGATCAAGTGATCAGTGGGACCCCTGGCGATCAAACATATATCAACAAGCTAAAATACAGCGGGTGAAAATAAGCATCACCAATATATATTTCATCCGCTATTGACATGAATTTCTCACCAGATGTCGGTAACAACCCATCCAATCCACACAGGCAAAGAAATCAAACCATAGATGTCCATAAATTAAGTTGTGTAATAAGAAATGACACAGGAAAAAAGTATTGAACACATGAAGAAAAATGTGAAAAAGCCAATCCTGCCACTTAGTGAAGAATAATATCAGCTTGTTCAACTGATGGCCGATAAAGTGTCTCATTAACAAGGTGCCACACAAGAAACATCTCATGATGGGTAAAACTAGTGAGCAGTCTCAAGACCTTCCCAACCTTGTTAAAAAACATACTGATGGCCTATAAAAAGGAAGGTGCCACACAAGAAACATCTCATGATGGGTAAAACTAGTGAGCTGGCTCAAGGCCTTTACAACCTTATTGTTAAAAAACATACTGATGGCCTATAAAAAGGATTACAGAGATATACCTTGCCGTTGGTTTCCGGGCTTACATGCATTGGCCAATACATAAACTAAATATCTCTCTTTTGCAGTAACGCAGTGCCATATTTTCCCTTGTATATTTTTGGCTTTTTCAGTGTGCGACTGTTTGCATTTATAGTTATAAAAAGGAAGGTGTCACACAAGAAACATCTCATGATGGGTAAAACTAGTGAGCAGTCTCAAGACCTTCACAACCTTGTTGTTAAAAACATACTGATTGGCTATAAAAGAGGTGTCACACAAAAAGCATCTCATGATGGGTAAAACTAGTGCGTTGGCTCAAGACCTTCACAACCTTATTGTTAAAAAACATACTGATGGGCCTATAAAAAGGAAAATGCCCCACAAGAAACATCTCATGATGGGTAAAACTGTGAGCCGTCTAAAGACCTTCACAACCTTGTTGTTAAAAAAACATACTGATGGCCTATAAAAAGGAAGGTGCCACACTAGAAACATCTCATGATGGGTAAAACTAGTGAGCTGGCTCAAGGCCTTCACAACCTTATTGTTGCAATTCTGCTGGCGATGGTTACAGAAGAATTCTTAAACTACTGAAGGCTCCAGTGAGCATTGTTGGAGCCATAATATGGAAGTGGAAAGAACATAATTTCACCATAAAATGGCCACAATCAGGTGCTCCCCGCAAACTTTCATATAGTGAAAAGAACTATCAGAAGAGTTGTCCAAGAGTCAAGTTCCACCTGTTGAGAGCTACAGAAAGCCCTGGAATCAGCAGAAAAAAAAACAAAGTAATGCACTCCCCCTCCATGGCCTGTATGCATGCTCCTGTATGCACGCTCACCACGCAAGACTCCACTACTGAACGAAAAGCAGATTCAAGAGCATGTTAACTTTGCTCAATAACATTTAGACAAACCTGTGAAATACTGGGACAATTTAGTCGAGACCAAAACTGAACTCCTTGGAGGCCATAACACACACCATGTGTGGAGGTCAAAAGGCAACTGTCCCACTAAAAGACACCACCAGTGAAGTGTGGAGGTGCGGACGTCATGGTGTGGGGCTGATTTTCAGCAGATGGCACCAATAAACTTCAGATAATTGAAGGAAGGATGAATGGACAAATGTAAGACATTGTTGATGATGAAGAAGAAACAAGGGTGGACATTTCAGCAACACAATGACCCAAATACACAGCCAAGGAGAGAGAAAATAAATCTGCTACAACGGCCCAGCCGATCACCAGAGCTGAATCCAATAGAAAATGTATGGAAGGAACTAAAGCTCAGAGATCATAGAAGGAGCTGGGACCTGCAGGATGTGAGGAGCGTGTGCGGAAGAATGGGCCAAAATCCACCTGAGCAATGCAGGAGACTAGTGTCTCCATACAGGAGGCGTCTTGACGTTTCATCACAAAGGCTTTTGATATATTTTAATAATGTGTTCAATACTTTTCTCATTACACATAACTTAATTCTATGGTTTGATCTCATTGCCTGTGTGGATTGGATGGGTTGTTACCGACATCTGGTGAGGAATTCATGTCTACAGCATCTTTAGAAATATATTTACTTAGAAAATTGGTGATGTCTTCAATACTTATCCACCCGCTGTATGTAAAAGAAGAGCTGTGGTGTGATGATGAGGGGTAAATGTGTGTCCTTCGGTGACGCAGCTCGGCAGCACCATCACGGCTTATTGTGTGACCTTACCGGGGATATAGCAAGCTGCGCTCTTTAGACTTCTCCTTCCAGCGAAATCCGGCTGCGTTCTTCCGGTGCCCCGATATCTCTATGGAGTGATAGTGTCAGAAGAGACTCTGCAAGAAAAACAAAACACTGGTCATACAGGAGTAGGATGGGAAGGTGACTGCACTGGTCATACAGGAGTGAGATGGGAAGGTGACTGCACTGGTCATACAGGAGTGAGATGGGAAGGTGACTGCACTGATCATACAGGAGTGAGATGGGAAGGTGACTGCACCGATCATACAGGAGTAGGATGGGAAGGTGCCTGCACCGATCATACAGGAGTAGGATGGGAAGGTGACTGCACTGATCATACAGGAGTAGGATGGGAAGGGGACTGCACTGATCATACAGGAGTAGGATGGGAAGGTGACTGCACTGATCATACAGGAGTAGGATGGGAAGGTGACTGCACTGATCATACAGGAGTAGGATGGGAAGGTGACTGCACTGATCATACAGGAGTAGGATGGGAAGGTGACTGCACCGATCATACAGGAGTGAGATGGGAAGGTGACTGCACTGATCATACAGGAGTAGGATGGGAAGGGGACTGCACTGATCATACAGGAGTAGGATGGGAAGGGGACTGCACTGATCATACAGGAGTAGGATGGGAAGGTGACTGCACTGATCATACAGGAGTAGGATGGGAAGGTGACTGCACTGATCATACAGGAGTAGGATAGGAAGGTGACTGCACCGATCATACAGGAGTAGGATGGGAAGGTGCCTGCACCGATCATACAGGAGTAGGATGGGAAGGTGACTGCACTGATCATACAGGAGTAGGATGGGAAGGTGACTGCACCGATCATACAGGAGTAGGATGGGAAGGTGACTGCACCGATCATACAGGAGTAGGATGGGAAGGTGACTGCACCGATCATACAGGAGTGAGATGGGAAGGTGACTGCACCGATCATACAGGAGTAGGATGGGAAGGTGACTGCACCGATCATACAGGAGTGAGATGGGAAGGTGACTGCACCGATCATACAGGAGTGAGATGGGAAGGTGACTGCACCGATCATACAGGAGTAGGATGGGAAGGTGACTGCACCGATCATACAGGAGTGAGATGGGAAGGTGACTGCACTGATCATACAGGAGTAGGATGGGAAGGTGACTGCACCGATCATACAGGAGTGAGATGGGAAGGTGACTGCACTGATCATACAGGAGTGAGATGGGAAGGTGACTGCACCGATCATACAGGAGTAGGATGGGAAGGTGACTGCACCGATCATACAGGAGTGAGATGGGAAGGTGACTGCACTGATCATACAGGAGTAGGATGGGAAGGTGACTGCACCGATCATACAGGAGTGAGATGGGAAGGTGACTGCACCGATCATACAGGAGTGAGATGGGAAGGTGACTGCACCGATCATACAGGAGTAGGATGGGAAGGTGACTGCACTGATCATACAGGAGTAGGATGGGAAGGTGACTGCACTGATCATACAGGAGTAGGATGGGAAGGTGACTGAACTGATCATACAGGAGTAGGATGGGAAGGTGACTGCACTGATCATACAGGAGTAGGATGGGAAGGTGACTGCACTGATCATACAGGAGTGAGATGGGAAGGTGACTGCACTGATCATACAGGAGTGAGATGGGAAGGTGACTGCACTGATCATACAGGAGTAGGATGGGAAGGTGACTGAACTGATCATACAGGAGAGAGATGGGAAGGTGACTGCACCGATCATACAGGAGTAGGATGGGAAGGTGACTGCACTGATCATACAGGAGTAGGATGGGAAGGTGACTGCACTGATCATACAGGAGTAGGGTGGGAAGGTGACTGCACTGATCATACAGGAGTGAGATGGGAAGGTGACTGCACCGATCATACAGGAGTGAGATGGGAAGGTGACTGCACCGATCATACAGGAGTGAGATGGGAAGGTGACTGCACCGATCATACAGGAGTGAGATGGGAAGGTGACTGCACTGATCATACAGGAGTGAGATGGGAAGGTGACTGCACTGATCATACAGGAGTAGGATGGGAAGGTGACTGCACTGATCATACAGGAGTAGGATGGGAAGGTGACTGCACCGATCATACAGGAGTAGGATGGGAAGGTGACTGCACCGATCATACAGGAGTGAGATGGGAAGGTGACTGCACTGATCATACAGGAGTGAGATGGGAAGGTGACTGCACTGATCATACAGGAGTGAGATGGGAAGGTGACTGCACTGATCATACAGGAGTGAGATGGGAAGGTGACTGCACTGATCATACAGGAGTGAGATGGGAAGGTGACTGCACTGATCATACAGGAGTGAGATGGGAAGGTGACTGCACCGATCATACAGGAGAGAGATGGGAAGGTGACTGCACCGATCATACAGGAGTAGGATGGGAAGGTGACTGCACTGATCATACAGGAGTGAGATGGGAAGGTGACTGCACCGATCATACAGGAGTGAGATGGGAAGGTGACTGCACCGATCATACAGGAGTGAGATGGGAAGGTGACTGCACCGATCATACAGGAGTGAGATGGGAAGGTGACTGCACTGATCATACAGGAGTGAGATGGGAAGGTGACTGCACTGATCATACAGGAGTAGGATGGGAAGGTGACTGCACCGATCATACAGGAGTAGGATGGGAAGGTGACTGCACCGATCATACAGGAGTAGGATGGGAAGGTGACTGCACCGATCATACAGGAGTGAGATGGGAAGGTGACTGCACCGATCATACAGGAGTGAGATGGGAAGGTGACTGCACTGATCATACAGGAGTGAGATGGGAAGGTGACTGCACTGATCATACAGGAGTGAGATGGGAAGGTGACTGCACTGATCATACAGGAGTGAGATGGGAAGGTGACTGCACTGATCATACAGGAGTGAGATGGGAAGGTGACTGCACTGATCATACAGGAGTGAGATGGGAAGGTGACTGCACTGATCATACAGGAGTGAGATGGGAAGGTGACTGCACCGATCATACAGGAGAGAGATGGGAAGGTGACTGCACCGATCATACAGGAGTAGGATGGGAAGGTGACTGCACTGATCATACAGGAGTGAGATGGGAAGGTGACTGCACTGATCATACACGAGTGAGATGGGAAGGTGACTGCACTGATCATACAGGAGAGAGATGGGAAGGTGACTGCACCGATCATACAGGAGTAGGATGGGAAGGTGACTGCACTGATCATACAGGAGTGAGATGGGAAGGTGACTGCACTGATCATACAGCAGTGAGATGGGAAGGTGACTGCACTGATCATACAGCAGTGAGATGGGAAGGTGACTGCACTGATCATACAGGAGTGAGATGGGAAGGTGACTGCACTGATCATACAGCAGTGAGATGGGAAGGTGACTGCACTGATCATACAGGAGTGAGATGGGAAGGTGACTGCACTTATCATACAGCAGTGAGATGGGAAGGTGACTGCACTGATCATACAGGAGTGAGATGGGAAGGTGACTGCACTGATCATACAGCAGTGAGATGGGAAGGTGACTGCACTGATCATACAGGAGAGAGATGGGAAGGTGACTACACCGATCATACAGGAGTGAGGTGGGAAGGTGACTGCACTGATCATACAGGAGAGAGATGGGAAGGTGACTGCACCGATCATACAGGAGTGAGGTGGGAAGGTGACTGCACTGATCATACAGGAGTGAGATGGGAAGGTGACTGCACCGATCATACAGGAGTGAGGTGGGAAGGTGCCTGCACCGATCATACAGGAGTGAGATGGGAAGGTGACTGCACTGATCATACAGGAGAGAGATGGGAAGGTGACTGCACCGATCATACAGGAGTAGGATGGGAAGGTGACTGCACTGATCATACAGGAGTGAGATGGGAAGGTGACTGCACTGATCATACAGCAGTGAGATGGGAAGGTGACTGCACTGATCATACAGCAGTGAGATGGGAAGGTGACTGCACTGATCATACAGGAGTGAGATGGGAAGGTGACTGCACCGATCATACAGGAGTGAGATGGGAAGGTGCCTGCACCGATCATACAGGAGTGAGATGGGAAGGTGACTGCACCGATCATACAGGAGTGAGGTGGGAAGGTGCCTGCACCGATCATACAGGAGTGAGATGGGAAGGTGACTGCACTGATCATACAGGAGAGAGATGGGAAGGTGACTGCACCGATCATACAGGAGTAGGATGGGAAGGTGACTGCACTGATCATACAGGAGTGAGATGGGAAGGTGACTGCACTGATCATACAGCAGTGAGATGGGAAGGGGACTGCACTGATCATACAGGAGAGAGATGGGAAGGTGACTGCACTGATCATACAGGAGTGAGATGGGAAGGTGACTGCACTGATCATACAGGAGTGAGATGGGAAGGTGACTGCACTGATCATACAGGAGTGAGATGGGAAGGTGACTGCACTGATCATACAGGAGTGAGATGGGAAGGTGACTGCACCGATCATACAGGAGTGAGATGGGAAGGTGCCTGCACCGATCATACAGGAGTGAGATGGGAAGGTGCCTGCACTGATCATACAGCAGTGAGATGGGAAGGTGACTGCACTGATCATACAGGAGTGAGATGGGAAGGTGACTGCACCGATCATACAGGAGTGAGGTGGGAAGGTGACTGCACTGATCATACAGGAGTGAGATGGGAAGGTGACTGCACTGATCAGGGATATAAACAAAGTGAAGAGTAAATATTGGAGCGCACCACTCATACTGGATCAATGAATTGTTTTAAGGGTGCACACTGGTGCGGAAAAAAATATATATGGAAAGGAGAAGAAAAAGGTTCCGCACATACGAGCAGAGGCACACCAATGGTATATTATATAAAACACACCTTTATTATTGCACACCAGAGAACACGTATTAAAACACCACTTTTATTTCCGATCTGAATAACAATGATCTCAACATCTTCCTATCCCATGACATTTCATCCACAGCTATCTCTTTCTTGGACCTGGAAATTTCCATCAAAGACGGTGGATTGTCGACTAATCTGTATAGGAAGGCTACAGCAACTAATGCCCTCCTACATTTTTCGAGCTTCCATCCTCGACATATTCGAGTAGGTATACCCACCGGGCAGTTCCTGCGGGTGCGGCGCAACTGCAGTAATGACACTGATTTTGGCCAACAGGCCTCTAACCTTACTTCCAGATTCAAGAACCGTGGATATCCCAGGAAAATCATATCAAAAGCCTACCAGAGGGCTAGAGATGAGACACAAGAATCGCTTATCCAACCCAGGCCGAGAGGGAAAGACAACTATATCAGATTTATTACGACCTTCAATAATGAATGGCAGCAGGTGAGGAGCATTCTACAAAAGCACTGGCCCATCTTAACCATGGATGTGCAGACCTCTCCAGTGGTTTCTCCCCAGCCAATGCTCACGGCCCGACGTGCCCCCAATCTGAAAGATCTGTTGACCCGCAGCCACTTTGCTAGACCCACAACCAAACTACAACGCGGGGTTAACTTGAGGGGCTCATTTCCATGTGGCGATTGCAACATCTGCGGATACATGCAAGCAACCTATAACACCTTTTTTAATCCTCAGGATTCCACAAACCACCCCATCAAGGCGTATATTAACTGCAAGACGAAGAACGTGGTTTACTGTATGATCTGCCCATGCAACAAGGTGTACGTAGGCCAGACAACTCAAGAACTAAGGAAAAGGATACAGAAACACTTTTCAACAATTAATCTGGCATCCTCGGATACCCTAAAAGGTAAAACAATAACATCTGTGGCGGCCCACTTTTTAGCCTTCCATCATGGCAGCCCATGTGGCACCCGGGTCTTTGGATTACAGAAGTGCCATCCCAACGCCAGGGGAGGTTCCTGTACTAGATGGCTCCTTCAGAACGAATCCAGATGGATTTTTCAATTACACTCTTTAACTCCATCAGGTTTAAATGAGGAACTTCTGTTTACAGGGTTCCTCGGCTGATTTTATTTTGGGTCTCCTCCCTCCGCTGTGTATGCGAGTACACATTCATTTCACTATCCGCGCCATACTAACCGGCCTGTTTACCCTCTCTTTTTTACTGCAGGTGAGCCTTGGCTCTATAGCATCTCCTGCATACATGGATATGTCTAATGGCGGAGCTCCACTACAAAGCAATGGATGCAATTACGGCCACGCATGAAAAATACCACTCGGGTCTTCATCGCTACAAACACCTTCATCAGCCTGGGATTTTGGATGACTCTCCTATACCTGCATTATTGACGTTCAAAAAATGTTTCTTCTCTGTATGTCAAGGCTCAATCGCCTGTTGGGGACCTGTGTGTCAAAAAATCTCATTTAAAATTGGATAATAGTAAATCCCCATTTTGTAACAAATCTGGGTGCATCTCGTTGCCTCCTTGCAAGGCTCTCGCGAAAAGTCCGCACCTTTTATCTTCACTGGATAGTTACATTATCTACTGATTCATACCCTGACGCTAGGTTGACTATTTGTATAATGGTACCTTAACGGACGGTCCCACATGTTGACCATATCTGCTGTACCTAAACTACTGGGAACTACAACGGTGCATTAGGAGACATTATGAGGGATATACGGTCTTTGGTTTATTCATACCGTCTCTGATAGAACATCGTGCCCTTATGCATCTATCACTATCTGGGTATGCAGCACGCGTTTGTGTATACAGTCCCATAATATGTTCTATTTGGTTTTCTGTACAAACCACTTGTAGGATTTGGTAATAATCCGTCGATATATACAGCTATATGTATTGACACACGGAGACGTTTTCTGCATGCCTTGCTCTAATGGACTCACTACTGTCCAGGGCGCAACCAAACATGCACACTTGCATTGCTTGGTAAAATTGCTCATATTGGTTTGGCAACCTTAAAAACATAAAAATATGAGGCATTTGATATTGATCCACCGAATGAAGTACATATTTATTTTCCACACATGCATGATATCGTTAAGGTTTGCATTCATGTACTAGCGCGCTGGCATTTGTGTAGGTTATTGGCTCTGGCTTTTGTATGGCTATATATCTATCACTTCGATATGAATTGTTCCTATGTGAGACCCTATAAAACCATTTAGGGTTCATGTGGCCACAGGATTATGAATAGTGCCTCTTCCTTGCCAACAGTTGTAATTCGCCCGTGCAGCGACCATATTTTCGCGATACTGTATGAATAACTTTTTCATGCGAATCCCTTATTATTATTTTTACCTGCCTGCTGTGGTGGCTATCTGGCTTCTTTGTCCGCTTGATCTAGCGCATATGCAGTGCGACGATTCATTTGTACACAAAATGCTGCTTTGCTTTTTGCAGCAATTTGACCACTCGGCCCCTCCGTCCGCCCGTAATTGCGCATGCGCAGTGGAACGTCTCTGCTCAGCTACCAGCCACAGCTGCTATGTCACAAGGCGCATGCGCAAAATGGCGCTCCGGCACATAGCTCCGGTCGGCTCTGCAGCTATACAGGTGTGTGTATACCGCTTACTAATGTGATCTAGATAGGTATATATATCACGTCCTTTGTTGCACAACAGCCACTTGCCCTGACGAAGCCGCTGGTGCGGCGATACGCGTCGGCTTCTTACCCAGAGCACCCGGCCTGACCGCCCTTTTGACATGACGGACCAACCCTGTACCTTTGACTGGTGACTATATGGCGTTTATTCCATTCTGTTCTACCTGATGGGACCCCGGTCTCATGATCTCAGGCAGCTGACTCTTTTGCACTGGACCTCCTTGGGTAGTAGCCATCTTTTGGCCTCTAACTTGGTCGGATCTCCATCCCCTTATACTCAGTGCTATACCATCAAAGGATGGGATAAGTACCGGCCATGACTATACCCCTGTGACATATCTTAGATTACGATAATGTGGGTTGGAATACGGATGCAATCAGTGCCCAGCACTTTGAACCACTAATTTTGGTTACCAATTTTGAGGTACGACTGACGACTGTCTTGATATTATCATACCCCCTATCGCTTATACGGGGTCAAGCATATTGCATTTATTGTACGGTTCCTGTCGGCCATATTGCAGCTGTATCTCTACATCTTGATCATTAACACACATTTACTGCACACAATCCTTTATTGTGGAAACCATTCTGGGGGTCTCTAGATTGCTAACTATTCACTACTGCAGTCCATGGCACTTATACAGGATTTGGATCCATGGTGTGGCTATTGAACCACACGGTGCTTGCCAGGGGCCCATTACACCAACCATTATCATATGACTTACATTGATCTCTATATCACTTAATGCATGTCCTCTTGACACAGGACATAAGATTGCAAGGTTGGGCTCTTAGTGTAATATGTGTGTATTTTCAAATGTACTGTGATTAATATTTGCCATACCCTTCTGGCATTTTTGACTCCACCACATTGATTGATTCAATTTAGAATGTGTGACATGTAATATCTGTCTCCTTTCAGGGTTGGTCTTCTTATCATGCTTTCATTTTTTGACATTGTATTGTATTTCATGATTGTTTTGTCACTTATGACATAGGATATCTTGGGCATTGGGTCTCGCCTAAGTGGCGCTCTTTTGTCTTGTTGTATGTTTTTTTAATGGTGTTTTAATACGTGTTCTCTGGTGTGCAATAATAAAGGTGTGTTTTATATAATATACCATTGGTGTGCCTCTGCTCGTATGTGCGGATATAAACAAAGTAAGAAAAAAATTGTTTTGTTTTAGTATAAAAAAAGAGCAAATAAATCTGGAAAACTCTACTGAAGAAAATGTGAATGATCCATGAGGACAACACAGGAGATAACGGCATTTTCCCTGGTTTGGCGGTATTACTCACTGATCAGTTAGTGGCGACGTGTGGGCCGCTCATACTAAATGAAGCCTCCTCGTCTGTACCACGCATCCCGGTGTGTCCAAATACTCCGTACATGCCGCACACACAATCAGTGCCAATACTGAGCAGTCACAGGCTCCGCACCGCCGTCGGAGGAGCGGATTCCACAGGGAAAACGCCTGGAGGTATCGAGGGACCGGTGCGGCTGTAGATAAAGAGGCGCGAGCGGACTCCGGAGGCACAAAACACACCGTTAATAATACGGCTCAGACGCAGAACATAGCATACTAATATATAGGGGGGGAAGGGGGGGGGACGCGGTGGGACGTATTCCGCAGAGAATGCATCCTCTCCTTCAACTTTAGTATGAGCATAGCCGTTCCTTCAACTATATCGGGCCTTTATTTGCCTTATCTCCATTTTTCGCCATATTTTGCCTCCGCAGGCTTTATATCATGTCCTAATAACAGCAGACTATCTGCCATGAGGTCTCATATACACAGCCATGAGGGATTCCTACTCTCCTGTCCCTATGTAGCACATGCTCAGAAGAAGCAGCTGCATGGAGGTGTCTTGGGTGGGCCAAGCTAGCAGGAAAGACCTGAACTGGCCCTTGAAACTGGGATCCCTGCGCTGACCCTCAACCCAGAGGTAGACTTAAGGGTAGCGAGGTCTGGGCCACCAGCATGTCCCTGTCTCCTATTCATGACCTAAACCCCCCACAGTCCCCGACCCTGACCCTCAACCCAGAGGTAGAATTAAGAGTAGTGAGGTCTGGGCTCCCATTGTGTCCCTGTCTACGATTAATGTTCTGACCTGACCCACCCCAGGGTGGGCATGACAATCCTAGATAACCCCCCTCCCAAACAGGAGGATATTATATCAGTACTGAGCAGTGAAGCTGTGAATCCAGCTCTTGGCAGTAGATAAAACACTTACTAGAAAGCAGCACTACTCCTTTCTATTCTCTCTGCTCCCATCTCTCATCTCCATGTACTGCAGTAGGCAGCTGTCATCTGATCCCTCAGCCAGGAGCTCGTTTTAGATTGTAGAAGCTTTTCACGGTGAAAAAGGAGGCTCATAAATGGAGAAGCAACACTACTCTTTTCTATCCTCACTACTCCCACCTCTCCTCTTCACACAGACACCTGTAATCTAATCCCTCAGTGAGCTGCCAGCCCGTTTTGCATTTTAGAAGCTTTTCACGGTGAAAGAGGAGGCTCATAAATGGAGAAAGCAACACTACTCCTTTCTATCCACTCTACTCCCACCTCTCCTCTACACGCACTGCTTTAGGTGGCTGTAATCTGATCCCTCAATGATCTGGCAGCCCATTTTGGATTTTAGAAGCTTTTCACGGTGAAAGAGGAGGCTCATAAATGGAGAAAGCAACACTACTCCTTTCTATCCACTCTACTCCCACCTCTCTTCTACACGCACTGCTTTAGGTGGCTGTAATCTGATCCCTCAATGATCTGGCAACCCATTTTGGATTTTAGAAGCTTTTCACGGTGAAAGAGGAGGCTCAAAAATGGAAAAAACAGTACACTTTTCTATTTTCTCTGCTCCCACCTCTCCTCTTCACGCACAGACACCTGTATGCAGATCCCTCAGTGAGCTGGTAGATTGTTTTGGATTTTAGAAGCTTTTCACAGTGAAAGAGGAGGCTCATAAGTGGAGAAAGGAGCACCACAGTGAAAGAGGAGGCTCATAGGTGGAGAAAGGAGCACCACAGTGAAAAAGGAGGCTAATAAGTGGAGAAAGGAGCACCACAGTGAAAGAGGAGGCTCATCAGGGGAGAAAGGAGCCCCACTTATATTTGCTTGTACTATTGATTTATGCAAAGCTCAACTGTTCCAACCTGTCCCAGTTTCTTACTTATATATCGCAGTACATGTTTTCTCACACCTTAGCTTGGTGTTGTCCTATATCCATGCGGAATAGTATGGGTTTTAGCGTTCTCCGTGTCCCCTTAATCTGCACTTTCATCCCCTAGCCGGACTCGGGGGTACCGGTCTTGAACGTCTCCCTCTCTGGAGGACACGACAGGTCTATTCATTACTTAGACAGCCCATTAATTTTAATGAGTACCGTGCAATGCTTCATTTCACCTGTGGGGGTGCTGCAGCGGGAACGATACACATGCTGTCAGGTTCACCAAAGTCGCAGTCGGCCACTGCAGGTCCGGACTGGCATCTGAGAAAGTCTCCATATACTGACATTTGGTGCACCCTCATTATGCACCCTTTAATGGAAATCCACACTGCACCAATGGTGGCAGCAGCAGGCAACAATGTATAAGAAAGTGATTACATGGAGGCAGGTGCTTACTAGAAATCCATCAAAGTCTTTTCTACATAAAGCCGTGACGATCGGCCGTTTCCGCGGCTCCTTCTGCAGTTAATGCTTTGTGAAGTATTTCATGTTCCATCTCGCTCCCCCGTGTAGAATGTAAAGTAGGCGCATTATTCAAACAAAGCAATATTGATTCATGTCTGTAATTGATTGATCAAGCTGTGGGCAATTATCTGCCGCGCTTATGTGTCCGTCCTACATGGATCTGCAAAGTGTATATTCGCGTTTCTTTGGCTCTCAGGCCAATGATGGCTTAAAGGGGTATTCCGCACCTAAAGAGTGATAGCAGGTTACTAGGCACTACCATGCTCAGGTGCTCAGTACTGGTAACTAGTGATGAGCGGGCACTACCATGCTCAGGTGCTCAGTACTGGAAACTAGTGATGAGTGGGCACTACCATGCTCAGGTGCTCAGTACTGGAAACTAGTGATGAGCGGGCACTACCATGCTCAGGTGCTCTGTACTCGTAACTAGTGATGAGTGGGCACTACCATGCTCAGGTGCTCTGTACTGGAAACTAGTGATGAGTGGGCACTACCATGCTCAGGTGTTCAGTACTGGTAACTAGTGATGAGTGGGCACTACCATGCTCAGGTGCTCAGTACTCGTAACTAGTGATGAGTGGGCACTACCATGCTCAGGTGCTCAGTACTGGTAACTAGTGATGAGTGGGCACTACCATGCTCAGGTGCTCAGTACTGGAAACTAGTGATGAGTGGGCACTACCATGCTCAGGTGCTCAGTACTGGAAACTAGTGATGAGTGGGCACTACCATGCTCGGGTGCTCAGTACTGGTAACTAGTGATGAGTGGGCACTACCATGCTCAGGTGCTCTGTACTCGTAACAATCAGTTGGATGCTTGAATCGGCGCAATTCAAGCACCAGATTATAATTGAAATCAATGGAGGACGCAAGCATTTTTCTTGAAGATTTCTCGCAAAAATGGTGGAGTCCCCCCCAATGACTTCCATTATAGTCGGATGCTCGAATCACGCCCATTCAAGCATCCAACTGCTCATTACGAGTACTGAGCACCCGAGCATGGTAGTGCCCGCTCATCACTAGTTACAAGTACTGAGCACCCGAGCATGGTAGTGCCCGCTCATCACTAGTTACGAGTACTGAGCACCCGAGCATGGTAGTGCCCACTCATCACTAGTTACCAGTACTGAGCACCCGAGCATGGTAGTGCCCGCTCATCACTAGTTACGAGTACTGAGCACCCGAGCATGGTAGTGCCCGCTCATCACTAGTTACCAGTACTGAGCACCCGAGCATGGTAGTGCCCGCTCATCACTAGTTACCAGTACTGAGCACCTGAGCATGGTAGTGCCCACTCATCACTAGTTACGAGTACTGAGCACCCGAGCATGGTAGTGCCCGCTCATCACTAGTTACCAGTACTGAGCACCCGAGCATGGTAGTGCCCGCTCATCACTAGTTACAAGTACTGAGCACCCGAGCATGGTAGTGCCCGCTCATCACTAGTTACGAGTACTGAGCACCCGAGCATGGTAGTGCCCGCTCATCACTAGTTACGAGTACTGAGCACCCGAGCATGGTAGTGCCCGCTCATCACTAGTTACGAGTACTGAGCACCTGAGCATGGTAGTGCCCGCTCATCACTAGTTACGAGTACTGAGCACCCGAGCATGGTAGTGCCCACTCATCACTAGTTACGAGTACTGAGCACCTGAGCATGGTAGTGCCCACTCATCACTAGTTACGAGTACTGAGCACCTGAGCATGGTAGTGCCCACTCATCACTAGTTACCAGTACTGAGCACCCGAGCATGGTAGTGCCCGCTCATCATTAGACCAGTACTGAGCACCTGAGCTTGGTAGTGCCCGCTCATCATTAGACCAGTACTGAGCACCTTAGCATGGTAGTGCCCGCTCATCATTAGACCAGTACTGAGCACCTGAGCATGGTAGTGCTCACTCATCACCACCCATAATCTGTCTACTAGTGAAAAAACTTTCAAAAGTAGACAAGCTCTAACCCTAAGGTAGGTTGGACAAAACCCAGAAGCCCATGTGCCTAGAAAACACCTAGGGGTTCCTATCTTTTTTTGATGGCCTTCTATCGATGTTCTTGAGGGTTGGTTTCTTGGCTAGTTCCAAAGTCAACATTCATAGGTCTCCTTTCCACCTAAAAATGTCAACTGAAATCCGTCACCCGGCTGTAGCCCAACAATCAGGTTGTCCATTATAGATATCCTTGTGTCTATCCTGCCAGACGATGCTCCCTGAGATGTGAAGAACCTCTTGGCTGTAGATACTGAAGGGGTCTGGGCTGGAGGTCCTTCTCTCGTTGGATAGGTTGTCGAAGGAGGACAAGCTCTAGACAAAGCTCTGCGTTGTCACGTTGCGTTCCTCGGCTTGTATTCGGCGTATGAACCCCCCGGTGTGTACAATCCCTAATAGCCGCCTCTTCAGCATAACGAGACCGATGCCGAGGCTGCGATGCCGGTCACAGCACAGAAGATTTATACGGATACTTCTGCTCCTTATGTCTTCACATCAAACAGGTCCTTGTATGGAGCGAGGCAAGACGTCTTGTCTTAGGAGTGAGTCTAATTAAGAGGGCTCAGATGACAGCGTGAAATACATCACTACAGCATTACCATGCCCAGGCTCATTCTCACTGTTGTCTGCGGCTTGTCAATAACACCATCACGTGGCCTTCTACTAAGCAAATGCTATCTTACCAGAAGGGAAGCGGCTTATTACTGCACACCATCCGTACATAGGAGCAGTATTATAGCAGTTATATTCTTGTACATAGGGAGCAGTATTATAGTAGTTATATTCCTGTACATAGGGAGCAGTATTATAGTAGTTATATTCTTGTATATAGGGGGCAGTATTATAGTAGTTATATTCTTGTACATAGGGGGCAGTATTATAGCAGTTATATTCTTGTACATAGGAGCAGTATTATAGCAGTTATATTCTTGTACATAGGAGCAGTATTATAGCAGTTATATTCTTGTACATAGGAGCAGTATTATAGCAGTTATATTCTTGTACATAGGATCAGTATTATAGTAGTTATATTCTTGTACATAGGGGCAGTATTATAGTAGTTATATTCTTGTACATAGGGGCAGTATTATAGTAGTTATATTCTTGTACATAGGGGCAGTATTATAGTAGTTATATTCTTGTACATAGGGGCAGTATTATAGTAGTTATATTCTTGTACATGGAGCAGTATTATAGTAGTTATATTCTTGTATATAGGGGGCAGTAGTATAGTAGTTATATTCTTGTACATAGGGGGCAGTATTATAGTAGTTATATTCTTGTACATAGGGGGCAGTATTATAGTAGTTATATTCTTGTACATAGGGGCAGTATTATAGTAGTTATATTCTTGTACATAGGAGCAGTATTATAGCAGTTATATTCTTGTACATAGGAGCAGTATTATAGTAGTTATATTCTTGTACATAGGAGCAGTATTATAGTAGTTATATTCTTGTACATAGGAGCAGTATTATAGTAGTTATATTCTTGTACATAGGAGCAGTATTATAGCAGTTATATTCTTGTACATAGGAGCAGTATTATAGCAGTTATATTCTTGTACATAGGAGCAGTATTATAGCAGTTATATTCTTGTACATAGGAGCAGTATTATAGCAGTTATATTCTTGTACATAGGGGCAGTATTATAGTAGTTATATTCTTGTACATAGGGGCAGTATTATAGTAGTTATATTCTTGTACATAGGGGGCAGTATTATAGTAGTTATATTCTTGTACATAGGGGCAGTATTATAGTAGTTATATTCTTGTACATAGTGCCCGCTCATCACTAGTTACCAGTACTGAGCACCCGAGCATGGTAGTGCCCGCTCATCACTAGTTACCAGTACTGAGCACCCGAGCATGGTAGTGCCCGCTCATCACTAGTTACCAGTACTGAGCACCTGAGCATGGTAGTGCCCACTCATCACTAGTTACGAGTACTGAGCACCCGAGCATGGTAGTGCCCGCTCATCACTAGTTACCAGTACTGAGCACCCGAGCATGGTAGTGCCCGCTCATCACTAGTTACAAGTACTGAGCACCCGAGCATGGTAGTGCCCGCTCATCACTAGTTACGAGTACTGAGCACCCGAGCATGGTAGTGCCCGCTCATCACTAGTTACGAGTACTGAGCACCCGAGCATGGTAGTGCCCGCTCATCACTAGTTACGAGTACTGAGCACCTGAGCATGGTAGTGCCCGCTCATCACTAGTTACGAGTACTGAGCACCCGAGCATGGTAGTGCCCACTCATCACTAGTTACGAGTACTGAGCACCTGAGCATGGTAGTGCCCACTCATCACTAGTTACGAGTACTGAGCACCTGAGCATGGTAGTGCCCACTCATCACTAGTTACCAGTACTGAGCACCCGAGCATGGTAGTGCCCGCTCATCATTAGACCAGTACTGAGCACCTGAGCTTGGTAGTGCCCGCTCATCATTAGACCAGTACTGAGCACCTTAGCATGGTAGTGCCCGCTCATCATTAGACCAGTACTGAGCACCTGAGCATGGTAGTGCTCACTCATCACCACCCATAATCTGTCTACTAGTGAAAAAACTTTCAAAAGTAGACAAGCTCTAACCCTAAGGTAGGTTGGACAAAACCCAGAAGCCCATGTGCCTAGAAAACACCTAGGGGTTCCTATCTTTTTTTGATGGCCTTCTATCGATGTTCTTGAGGGTTGGTTTCTTGGCTAGTTCCAAAGTCAACATTCATAGGTCTCCTTTCCACCTAAAAATGTCAACTGAAATCCGTCACCCGGCTGTAGCCCAACAATCAGGTTGTCCATTATAGATATCCTTGTGTCTATCCTGCCAGACGATGCTCCCTGAGATGTGAAGAACCTCTTGGCTGTAGATACTGAAGGGGTCTGGGCTGGAGGTCCTTCTCTCGTTGGATAGGTTGTCGAAGGAGGACAAGCTCTAGACAAAGCTCTGCGTTGTCACGTTGCGTTCCTCGGCTTGTATTCGGCGTATGAACCCCCCGGTGTGTACAATCCCTAATAGCCGCCTCTTCAGCATAACGAGACCGATGCCGAGGCTGCGATGCCGGTCACAGCACAGAAGATTTATACGGATACTTCTGCTCCTTATGTCTTCACATCAAACAGGTCCTTGTATGGAGCGAGGCAAGACGTCTTGTCTTAGGAGTGAGTCTAATTAAGAGGGCTCAGATGACAGCGTGAAATACATCACTACAGCATTACCATGCCCAGGCTCATTCTCACTGTTGTCTGCGGCTTGTCAATAACACCATCACGTGGCCTTCTACTAAGCAAATGCTATCTTACCAGAAGGGGGGCAGTATTATAGTAGTTATATTCTTGTACATAGGGGGCAGTATTATAGTAGTTATATTCTTGTACATAGGGGGCAGTATTATAGTAGTTATATTCTTGTACATAGGGGGCAGTATTATAGTAGTTATATTCTTGTACATAGGAGCAGTATTATAGTAGTTATATTCTTGTACATGGGAGCAGTATTATAGTAGTTATATTCTTGTACATAGGAGCAGTATTATAGTAGTTATATTCTTGTACATAGGGGCAGTATTATAGTAGTTATATTCTTGTACATAGGAGCAGTATTATAGTAGTTATATTCTTGTACATAGGAGCAGTATTATAGTAGTTATATTCTTGTACATAGGGGCAGTATTATAGTAGTTATATTCTTGTACATAGGGGGCAGTATTATAGTAGTTATATTCTTGTACATAGGGGCAGTATTATAGTAGTTATATTCTTGTACATAGGAGCAGTATTATAGTAGTTATATTCTTGTACATAGGGGCAGTATTATAGTAGTTATATTCTTGTACATAGGGGGCAGTATTATAGTAGTTATATTCTTGTACATAGGGGCAGTATTATAGTAGTTATATTCTTGTACATAGGGGGCAGTATTATAGTAGTTATATTCTTGTACATAGGAGCAGTATTATAGTAGTTATATTCTTGTACATAGGAGCAGTATTATAGTAGTTATATTCTTGTACATAGGGGGCAGTATTATAGTAGTTATATTCTTGTACATAGGAGCAGTATTATAGTAGTTATATTCTTGTACATAGGAGCAGTATTATAGTAGTTATATTCTTGTACATAGGAGCAGTATTATAGTAGTTATATTCTTGTACATAGGGAGCAGTATTATAGTAGTTATATTCTTGTACATAGGAGCAGTATTATAGTAGATATATTCATGTACATAGGGGCAGTATTATAGTAGTTATATTCTTGTACATAGGAGCAGTATTATAGTAGTTATATTCTTGTACATAGGGGCAGTATTATAGTAGTTATATTCTTGTACATAGGGGGCAGTATTATAGTAGTTATATTCTTGTACATAGGAGCAGTATTATAGTAGTTATATTCTTGTACATAGGGGCAGTATTATAGTAGTTATATTCTTGTACATAGGGGCAGTATTATAGTAGTTATATTCTTGTACATAGGGGCAGTATTATAGTAGTTATATTCTTGTACATAGGGGCAGTATTATAGTAGTTATATTCTTGTACATAGGGGGCAGTATTATAGTAGTTATATTCTTGTACATAGGGGCAGTATTATAGTAGTTATATTCTTGTACATAGGGGGCAGTATTATAGTAGTTATATTCTTGTACATAGGAGCAGTATTATAGTAGTTATATTCTTGTACATAGGGGCAGTATTATAGTAGTTATATTCTTGTACATAGGGGGTAGTAATACTCATGCCGCCTATAACACCCGGACACAGTGTTAACCTTCACTTCCTCCACTGATGAGTTGAGCCTGATTGTGGCCGGTGAAGAGGGCAATCTCCGGTAAGGTTAGCTGGCCAGGGTAATTATTGTATTTCACGGTTCAGTCACAAGCAGAAAATATGATCTCCCGTCAGCCTTTGGTCGGTGCAGAGTCGATTTTTTAAGATTCACACTTGAGCTGCTCCACAAAAAACTAGAAGGGTGACGGACATCGAGACGTCGGGTTTATGTTCCTTCAAGATCAGAGCAACTTTCTTCCTTACTTTCCAAACGGCAAATGTAACTCAGCAGCAGGAAAGTATAGTTTTGGGTTTTTTTGGAAACGTCGACAGACATTTTTGCAGTCTTATTGTAATCTGGACCGGACTTCGGCTATTTTCACATCAGCGTTTTTTTAAACTGAGGCACAAATGGATTTTTTTGCCGCAAAGTGGGATCCTTTATACTGTAAATGTGTTGTCATTTCAATGCATTTGCAAGGGAATCGCGGCATTATGCGGTCGCGTGTGTCATACACTGGATCCGGTGAGATGCGGTATTTTATCTTTAACCTCCGACATAATACTGCATTTCACCTGATTTTTCATATTGCGGCGGTAACTGCAATGCTTTTCCATGAGCCGGATACTGCTCTACCGGAAGTCACCGCATTCTGGTAGGCAGGATCCTGATCTCACTACTGAGCATGCCCAGAAAGTAGTTCCTCCCCCATGATTTCTAGTGGAGATTCATCAGTTGAAGACAGAAGACCAGGATTGTGGAGGGATTAGAGGGAGTAATAAACATGGAGTTCCTAAGTTTGTCTGTGTACTTATTTCTAATAAAGTATTTTTTCACTGTTTATTGGAGATTCTTAATGGCCGGGTCAAACTTGGCCTGACATTAAGAATCTCGGGCCTTATATCAGCTGGTAAAACAAAGCTCGTATTAACCCCTTATTACCCAGCGTTCCACCTGGCACCAGGGCCGCTGGAAGAGTTGTATACAGCAACAGAACATGGCGCTTCCATCAAAGTGCCATTTTCTGGGGCGGCTGCGGACTGCAATTCGCAGCGGGGGGGGTCCAGAAAGCTTGGGCTACCCTGCGCTGTGGATTCCAATCGCCAGCTGCCTAGTTGTACCTAGCTGAACACAAAAATTGGGCGAGGCCCACGTAATTTTTTTTTTTTTTTTTTTTGTTTCATAAAATTCATGAAATTATTAAAAAAAAAAAAAAAAAAAAAAAAAAGGGCTTCCCTATATTTTTGGTTCCCACCTTGTTACAAATAGGCAGCTGAGGGTTGGGGGCAGCCTGTACCTGACTGCTGACCTGGTAGCATACAAAAATATGACGAAGCCAATGTCATATATTTTTTTTTTTTAGTTTTTGTGCAAAAAAAGAAAAAAAAAAAAAGGCCTGGTTTTTCCATCATTTTTCCACCAAGCAGTGGGGGTTAGCAGCCAGTAGCTACTTAGGTTACCCTTAGCAATAGAAAATGCAGCGGGAGCCCACACTTTTTTTTTACCCCTAATCCTGGGGTTAGGGTTTTGTGTTTCAGGGTTTTTGCTTTTTTTTAATGAGTTAAAAAAAATTGACATGGGCTTCGCCCATCGAGCATTTTACTGCTCACTCATCCCTACTCCTGACCTCACAGCCAGCAGAACAAGTAATCAGCTGACTCCAGTGTCGGCCAATTACTGGTTCTGTGTCCCCCTGTATCCATCGCAGCGTGTGCGGGCTGTGAGGTCACCGGAGTTCAGCTGACTAGTGCCGGCCGATAAATTCTGTGTCCCGCTGAAGAAGGATCCGGTGAAATAACAATTGTTGTTGCATGCGCTGCACATTCAATACACAGGATCCGGTCATATACGGTTTGCGGTTTTTGCCTACAGGCAAAAAAAACCCCTGATGTGAAAGTAGCCTTATTGTTATTTATTACTGACCCCGTGCAGTTCTTTGTTAGCGCTGCAGGAATCTCCAGCCACACTGAGCACCCGAGCATGGTAGTGCCCGCTCATCACTAGATACTAGTACACAGCACCCGAGCATGGTAGTGCCCGCTCATCACTAGTTACCAGTACTGAGCACCTGAGCATGGTAGTGCCCGCTCATCACTAGTTACCAGTACTGAGCACCTGAGCATGGTAGTGCCCGCTCATCACTAGTTACCAGTACTGAGCACCTGAGCATGGTAGTGCCCGCTCATCACTAGTTACCAGTACTGAGCACCCGAGCATGGTAGTGCTCACTCATCACTAGTTACCAGTACTGAGCACCTGAGCATGGCAGTGCCCGCTCATCACTAGTTACCAGTACAGAGCACCCGAGCATGGTAGTGCCCGCTCATCACTAGTTACCAGTACTGAGCACCCGAGCATGGTAGTGTCCGCTCATCACTAGTTACGAGTACTGAGCACCCGAGCATGGTAGTGTCCGCTCATCACTAGTTACGAGTACTGAGCACCCGAGCATGGTAGTGCCCGCTCATCACTAGTTACCAGTACTGAGCACCCGAGCATGGTAGTGCCCGCTCATCACTAGTTACCAGTACTGAGCACCCGAGCATGGTAGTGTCCGCTCATCACTAGTTACCAGTACAGAGCACCCGAGCATGGTAGTGCCCGCTCATCACTAGTTACCAGTACTGAGCACCCGAGCATGGTAGTGCCCGCTCATCACTAGTTACGAGTACTGAGCACCCGAGCATGGTAGTGTCCGCTCATCACTAGTTACGAGTACTGAGCACCCGAGCATGGTAGTGCCCGCTCATCACTAGTTACGAGTACTGAGCACCCGAGCATGGTAGTGTCCGCTCATCACTAGTTACGAGTACTGAGCACCCGAGCATGGTAGTGCCCGCTCATCACTAGTTACGAGTACTGAGCACCCGAGCATGGTAGTGTCCGCTCATCACTAGTTACGAGTACTGAGCACCCGAGCATGGTAATGTCCGCTCATCACTAGTTACGAGTACTGAGCACCCGAGCATGGTAGTGTCCGCTCATCACTAGTTACGAGTACTGAGCACCCGAGCATGGTAGTGCCCGCTCATCACTAGTTACGAGTACTGAGCACCCGAGCATGGTAGTGTCCGCTCATCACTAGTTACCAGTACTGAGCACCTGAGCATGGTAGTGCCCGCTCATCACTAGTTACCAGTACTGAGCACCCAAGCATGGCAGTGCCCGCTCATCACTAGATACTAGTACAGAGCACCTGAGCATGATAGTGCCCGCTCATCACTAGATACGAGTATTGAGCACCCGAGCATGATAGTGCCCACTCATCACTAGTTATGAGTACTGAGCACCTGAGCATGGTAGTGCTCGCTCATCACTAGTTACCAGTACCGAGCACCCGAGCATGGTAGTGCCCGCTCATAACTAGTTACGAGTACTGAGCACCCGAGCATGGTAGTGCTCGCTCATCACTAGTTACCAGTACTGAGCACCCGAGCATGGTAGTGCTCGCTCATCACTAGTTACGAGTACTGAGCACCCGAGCATGGTAGTGCCCGCTCATCACTAGCTACCAGTACTGAGCACCCGAGCATGGTAGTGCCCGCTCATCACTAGTTACCAGTACTGAGCACCCGAGCATGGTAGTGCTCGCTCATCACTAGTTACGAGTACTGAGCACCCGAGCATGGTAGTGCCCACTCATCACTAGTTATCAGTACTGAGCACCCGAGCATGGTAGTGCCCGCTCATCACTAGTTACCAGTACTGAGCACCCGAGCATGGTAGTGCCCACTCATCACTAGTTATCAGTACTGAGCACCCGAGCATGGTAGTGCCCGCTCATCACTAGTTACCAGTACTGAGCACCCGAGCATGGTAGTGCCCGCTCATCACTAGTTACGAGTACTGAGCACCCGAGCATGGTAGTGTCCGCTCATCACTAGTTACGAGTACTGAGCACCTGAGCATGGTAGTGCCCACTCATCACTAGTTATCAGTACTGAGCACCCGAGCATGGTAGTGCCCGCTCATCACTAGTTACCAGTACTGAGCACCCGAGCATGGTAGTGCCCGCTCATCACTAGTTACGAGTACTGAGCACCTGAGCATGGTAGTGCCCGCTCATCACTAGTTACGAGTACTGAGCACCTGAGCATGGTAGTGCCCGCTCATCACTAGTTACGAGTACTGAGCACCTGAGCATGGTAGTGCCCGCTCATCACTAGTTACGAGTACTGAGCACCTGAGCATGGTAGTGC
The DNA here is from genome assembly GCF_048569485.1 of Anomaloglossus baeobatrachus. NCBI lineage: Eukaryota > Metazoa > Chordata > Amphibia > Anura > Aromobatidae > Anomaloglossus > Anomaloglossus baeobatrachus. Next base: position 31,796,010 of record NC_134363.1, on the reverse strand, counting down.
TCGCTCATCACTAGTTACGAGTACTGAGCACCCGAGCATGGTAGTGCCCGCTCATCACTAGTTACCAGTACTGAGCACCCGAGCATGGTAGTGCCCGCTCATCACTATTCACAATCTATCTTTTTATTTGGCCCTAATCTCTAGAAATCCATTAAATCAGATATTTCAAAGGGGAATAATATTGGAAATTCAAGTATTTATTAAAACACGAATGTCAGGAGAGCAAATGGGTCGCTCTTTACCGCTCAGTAATAAAATCTTACGACGACGTGAGCTCTCACTATGAAGACAGCAATAGAAAGAAAAAAAAAAAAAACACAGTTTGCAAATTTCCAGGTCTAGATGTTACAGAATATTCCCCGGTGGAAAGGAGCAGCGTAAATCACCCGTTCTGATACGGTGCAGACGACAAGTTTTACTGCGCATCTACAGACAGGACACGTTCTGCGCGCAAATCAGGGGCCATATATCGTGAGCTGTCCAGGTAAAGAAATAATCTCATCTCACCGACGACAGCGAGACTCCGACTCTCTAGAAAAATATATGGAGGCGGCTAAATGTGAATACAAATGAAAGCGCGGCGCTGATACTTTTTATCTGGTATGGGGCCCTCGGTCGACGCCTGTGTCTAAGTCTATGGAGAAGGAAACAGCGCTCATCCTGCTCTCCCTACAAAAAAAGAGGCCAAAGGTGATAACGCTCCTGATACCAAAGGACACGGCCATTTTTCATTTTGGTATTGTGATGTAAATTGTTTGGTAAAAATTACCTGGAAATATTAATTTATCTCTAGATTATATGGACGGGGAGACGCCAAATATGATTATCTACTTTATTATTAAACTGGGAAAATGGGGTGAGTCAAATTGGTATTTTTAAAAACATTTTTTAGTATCATTTTTTATAGTGCTATATGCTGCAACACAACACTTTAGCAATATGGTGAACGTCATTGGTCTCCTATGAAGTGTAGCCTGTGGCTGGTCTTCACAAGAACACCAGGCAGCTCTGAAGGATTTTGGTAGACTCCCAGCGACCGTGGTATCCCATTAGTCCCACCGATCTCATTGCAAGGAGTAGATCAGTTAGAGCTCACATTGTAGCCATGTACAGGTCTCTTCCAGTGATTGACAGCAGCAATAAAATGGTTAAATAGTTGTGATCGGAATCTGTTACAGGCAGATTCTGGATGTGTAAGGCTACATTCACACTTGCGTTGAACGGCATCCGTTCCATTGCGTTGTGTGACGGATGCACCGGATACGTTGCATATAATGGCACAATGGATGCAACGGATCGTACAGCCGGGCGCTCAGCTGAGCTCTCTCACATGCCGGCAGCCGGGCGCTCAGCTGAGAGCTCTCACATGCCGGTGGCCGGGCGCTCAGCTGAGAGCTCTCACATGCCGGCGGCCGGGGCGCTCAACTGAGAGCTCTCACATGCCGGCGGCCGGGGCGCTCAACTGAGAGCTCTCACATGCCGGCGGCCGGGGCGCTCAGCTGAGAGCTCTCACATGCCGGCGGCCGGGGCGCTCAGCTGAGAGCTCTCACATGCCGGCGGCCGGGCGATCAGCTGAGCACTCTCACATGCCGGCGGCCGGGGCGCTCAGCTGAGAGCTCTCACATGCCGGCGGCCGGGGCGCTCAGCTGAGAGCTCTCACATGCCGGCGGCCGGGGCGCTCAGCTGAGCACTCTCACATGCCGGCGGCCGGGGGCGCTCAGCTGAGCACTCTCACATGCCGGCGGCCGGGGCGCTCAGCTGAGCACTCTCACATGCCGGCGGCCGGGGCGCTCAGCTGAGCACTCTCACATGCCGGCGGCCGGGGCGCTCAGCTGAGCACTCTCACATGCCGGCGGCTGGGCGATCAGCTGAGCACTCTCACATGCCGGCGGCCGGGGCGATCAGCTGAGAGCTCTCACATGCCGGCGGCTGGGCGATCAGCTGAGAGCTCTCACATGCCGGCGGCTGGGCGATCAGCTGAGAGCTCTCACATGCCGGCGGCTGGGCGATCAGCTGAGAGCTCTCACATGCCGGCGGCTGGGCGATCAGCTGAGAGCTCTCACATGCCGGCGGCTGGGCAATCAGCTGAGAGCTCTCACATGCCGGCGGCTGGGCGATCAGCTGAGCATTCGGCCACCGAGAGACAAAATAAAGTTTCTGTGATTAAAAAAAATAATGGAGCATGCGCAATGAAAAATAGAGGATTCCGCCGCTCAAAAAAACATTACATGCTGCGTTCCTTCCGCCCGACAGAAGCAATGCAGGTACTTTTGGCACAACCATCATCCATACAAGTCTATGGGAAACAGCGGAATCTGTTAATGGATTCCGCTGTTTTCCAAAAAGGCGGATTGTGACTGAAGGTAATTAACGTAAGTGTGAAAGTACCCAGACAGCATCTAGGCTACTGAGCTCACACCACACATGCCAACCCCGGCTAGTGATGAGCGGGCACTACCATGCTCAGGTTCTTGGTACTCGTATGAGGAGTTAGCAGCTCAGATGGGCAAGACTAGAATGCCCAAGTATAGTGGAAATTCGAGAAGATCTGGAAAAATGCTCAAATTCCCCATTGACTTCTATTATACTCAGTACTCAAGTTGTGTCCATTCGAGCGTCCAACTGCTCTTCACGAGTACTGAGCACCCGAGCATGGTAGTGCCCGCTCATCACTAGTTACGAGTACTGAGCACCCGAGCATGGTAGTGCCCGCTCATCACTAGTTACGAGTACTGAGCACCCGAGCATGGTAGTGCCCGCTCATCACTAGTTACCAGTACTGAGCACCCGAGCATGGTAGTGCCCGCTCATCACTAGTTACGAGTACTGAGCACCCGAGCATGGTAGTGCCCGCTCATCACTAGTTACGAGTACTGAGCACCCGAGCATGGTAGTGCCCGCTCATCACTAGTTACCAGTACTGAGCACCCGAGCATGGTAGTGCCCGCTCATCACTAGTTACGAGTACTGAGCACCCGAGCATGGTAGTGCCCGCTCATCACTAGTTATCAGTACTGAGCACCCGAGCATGGTAGTGCCCGCTCATCACTAGTTACGAGTACTGAGCACCTGAGCATGGTAGTGCCCGCTCATCACTAGTTACGAGTACTGAGCACCTGAGCATGGTAGTGCCCGCTCATCACTAGTTACGAGTACTGAGCACCCGAGCATGGTAGTGCCCGCTCATCACTAGTTACGAGTACTGAGCACCTGAGCATGGTAGTGACCGCTCATCACTAGTTACCAGTACTGAGCACCTGAGCATGGTAGTGCCCGCTCATCACTAGTTACCAGTACTGAGCACCCGAGCATGGTAGTGCCCGCTCATCACTAGTTACCAGTACTGAGCACCCGAGCATGGTAGTGCCCGCTCATCACTAGTTACCAGTACTGAGCACCCGAGCATGGTAGTGCCCGCTCATCACTAGTTACGAGTACTGAGCACCCGAGCATGGTAGTGCCCGCTCATCACTAGTTACGAGTACTGAGCACCTGAGCATGGTAGTGCCCGCTCATCACTAGTTACCAGTACTGAGCACCAGAGCATGGTAGTGCCCGCTCATCACTAGTTACCAGTACTGAGCACCCGAGCATGGTAGTGCCCGCTCATCACTAGTTACGAGTACTGAGCACCTGAGCATGGTAGTGCCCGCTCATCACTAGTTACGAGTACTGAGCACCTGAGCATGGTAGTGCCCGCTCATCACTAGTTACCAGTACTGAGCACCCGAGCATGGTAGTGCCCGCTTATCACTAGTTACCAGTACTGAGCACCTGAGCATGGTAGTGTCCGCTCATCACTAGTTACCAGTACTGAGCACCTGAGCATGGTAGTGCCCGCTCATCACTAGTTACCAGTACTGAGCACCTGAGCATGGTAGTTACCACTCATCACTAGTTACCAGTACTGAGCAACTGAGCATGGTAGTGCTCGCTCATCACTAGTTACAAGTACTGAGTGTGACGACATGGACTCACATGGGTTAAAGTTTCTTAACATTCAGCCAGACTATTGTTCTTATGTGTGCTAAGTCATGTTTGCTTAGCTATTGCTCTCCAGACTTTTCCAGTAATCATTGTATTGTAGTTGTGTATTGATAATGTAATTACCTTAGTAGCCATTGTCTAGTCGGTGACTTGCCGACTCCATGTAGATATACTGAGTCTTTCTATGCACATCATTTAAATGAGCATTATCCATGCAGCTTGAAATTCATCCAATGGGAGAAGCAATCTTGTCCAACCAATCGATGAGGACGTAGTGTATCCTAAGGGAAGGTTATGGCTATAAAAGGGACTTCTTTAAGCCACCAGGGTTGATGAAGGTTGATGGATGCTGATGGATCCAGTCTAAGCTCTTTGGAGCTGACTAGAGGATCAGGATATCTTATGGCTTCAATCTAGGGACTCCAGTCCCGGTTGGAGACCATATCCACAGCCTAGGGATTTCGACTCCGGCTGCCAGGATTGTAACATCAAACCAGGACTACCTAAGGAGGACACTCAGGTTGGGACAGTTCAGTCACCTGTTACAGACTTTGCAGACCTCACACAGCTTCCTGAATCTGGCATTATTCCTTTCTCGGTGGGTGCCCGCCAAAAGCGGGGTGCTGCTGGACTGGAGTAAGCGGCCCTGGAAGCTCTGAGGCATGGACATTCTAAATCCCTGGTGAGCCAGCGGAAGGGTGAGACTCTGTTGCCTGTTACATTTGTGTTTTGCTGGTTATGTGTTATGTGCCGTTAATTGTTTGGGGATCCAATAAAGTCTAATTATTGTGGTTCCCTCACCCTGTGTTGTCTGAGTAGTGTTACGCCCATGGTTAAGGAGGCCGGCGTTCAGTTGGGATGAGCCCTGAGCCACGCTGTCTTTCTAAAGGCGGCGGGTATTAGTGGACGAGAGCACCCACTGAGCCCCGTGTCTCCACACTGAGCACCCGAGCATGGTAGTGCCCGCTCATCACTAGTTACGAGTACTGAGCAGCCGAGTATGGTAGTGCCCGCTCATCACTAGTTACCAGTACTGAGCACCCGAGCATGGTAGTGCCCGCTCATCACTAGTTACGAGTACTGAGCACCTGAGCATGGTAGTGCCCGCTCATCACTAGTTACGAGTACTGAGCACCTGAGCATGGTAGTGCCCGCTCATCACTAGTTACCAGTACTGAGCACCTGAGCATGGTAGTGCCCGCTCATCACTAGTTACTAGTACTGAGCACCCGAGCATGGTAGTTCCCACTCATCACTAGTTACGAGTACTGAGCACCCGAGCATGGTAGTGCCCGCTCATCACCAGTTACGAGTACTGAGCACCCGAGCATGGTAGTGCCCGCTCATCACCAGTTACGAGTACTGAGCACCCGAGCATGGTAGTGCCCGCTCATCACTAGTTACGAGTACTGAGCAGCCGAGTATGGTAGTTCCCACTCATCACTAGTTACTAGTACTGAGCACCCGAGCATGGTAGTGCCCGCTCATCACTAGTTACGAGCACTGAGCATCTGAGCATGGTAGTGCCTGCTCATCACTAGTTACGAGCACTGAGCATGGTAGTGCCCACTCTTCCCTTAGTTAGGTATCCTCTGCCTAACAGCCTAGATGCAGTCGTAGCTACTGATTATGGTACCCAAGGGGTTTAGACAAGGAAGATCAGAGTTTTCTCTAACCATTACTCCTTATAGCGGTGTGTGTGTGTGCGTGTGTGTGTGTGTGTGCGTGTGTATATAGATAGATAGATAGATAGAGGGATAGATAGATAGATAGTATATATTAGTATATATATTATTTTTTTTAAAAAAAAATTTGTATACATTTTTTTTTATATGTATGCAAAATCTCTGTCTGGGGGGTCCGGAGTACAATTGTGCCGAAAATGATGACACTTTTTAAAAAGCTGCTGAATTCTAGAAGTGAACATCCAACAAAACACCGCCATATGTGAAAAAGACAAAAAAACAGACAGGAAAACACAAAATAGGCGCAAATTAAAAAAAATAAGGCGCAAAAATAAATTAACAAAAAAGTAAATACAATAATTAATCGAGTCTTAAAGACCCCAAATCCTAAAAAATAGCAGAAATATGACTAAAAAAAAATATATTAAAAAAAAAAAAAATACTCACCAATTAAATTCCCCCTCCCATACAAAACCTGGACAATCCCTTTAAGCATAGTCACTCCCCATTGTAGTGAATGGGAGGTCCCTGTATGGGTCTGCACTGGCTCCTATGTGCAGACATCACGTGACTGGGTGGCCACCGTGCCCTCACACATAACTGGGCACAGCTCGCCCCCCACCAGCCCCCCAGGGTCACACGTCACAGACCCCCATCTCCCACCACCACCACCCTGGTCACATGACCTCACCTCGTCCCTCCGGGCAGCCTCAGAGGTCAGCGCCTGAACGCCGTTTCCATCACAACCAAAGGAAGGTGAAGAAAAAAAAAAAGATGAAAAAAAATACTCGCACAGATGATGCTCAGCCAATAGGAGGCGTTCTCTTTGCTGCCGGTGACGTCACAGTTTGCGTTGATAACAGGAAGTCGGTCTCGTCACGTGACCGTCCGGCAGCGGCGGCCATCTTGCAGGAGGCATTTTCATTTTTACCTCCTTTGTCATAAATTGATAAAATTATATATATTTTCTTATAATTATAAAGTGGAAACCGATAGAAAAATGTTTTTTGTTCCATTTTATGACTAGAAGCCTATTATCAATTCAAATCTACCAGTTAATAGATGATGTATGTTTAAACATTGTGCGATGGTGACTCGGTCACATACAGCTTTTACCTCAGATTTCCAAATCTATGCAATTGTGATTAAAATGAGTTTTTAACCATAGCGTTACCAGTGAATATAGTTGTATGTGATAACGTGACACCAACTAGTGACATTGGTTGTACCGTTTGGCGCAAATATGGCCGCCGTTCTTGTGTTTTGTAGCAGTTACAAGTAAACCACTAGTGGTTTTACCACACGTAATGGCTGCTGCTCGGTTGCATCTTACACTGACAACCAGAGGCACCGTTACTGTGTACTGTGTTTCCACCGTAACAAAAAAAAACCCATCAGGCCTCATTCGGACCACCATGAAAAATGTATAAGTCCTACCCATAATTTTCACAGACACAAGACGTACCCCTAATAATCTATGGGGCTAGATATACGTCCAAGTTTTTTTGCCCACAAGACACGTACACGTCAGTTTTGATCCATGTCTTGAATCAAACTCTTTGGGTCCATGAAAGACCTCACACGGTGGACATCTGTAGTTTGGTTCGAGAAGCTTGAGAAAACTTCTCATACCCCCAAAAAGATCTAATAAAATTCTAAGGCTATGGTGTTTCAAGCACGGACTTAACTCCCTTAGGCATGGAGGTCACTAGAGCTTCACAGGAGCCACTGGATTCTTTTCCATCCTCCATGACAAGATCATGGAGCTGGTGGATGTTACAGACCTTGCTCTCATCTAACGTCCGTTTGAGGAGGCCCCATAGATTCTCCATAGGATTTAGGTCTGGAGATGCTTGACCAGTCCAGCACTTTTTCCCTCAGCTTCTTTAGAAAGGCAGTGGGGGTCTTGAAGGTGTTTGGGGTCATTATCATGTTGGAATATGAAGGGAGGAGATCATGCTGTGCTTCAGTATGTCGGACATGTTGGCATGCATGGTTCCCTCAATGATCTGAAGCCCCCCCACAGATGGCAGCATTCATGCAGCCCCAAACCATGACCCTCCACCACCATGCCTGACTGCAGGCAGGACACACTTGTCTATGTACTCATCACTTAATTGCCGTCACACACGCTTGACACCATATGAACCAAATAGGTTTATCTTGGTCTCATCAGATCAAAAGACACCTCCAGTAATCTAAGGGGTGCTTCACACACAGCGAGATCGCTGCTGAGATCGCTGCTGAGTCACGGTTTTTGTGACGCAGCAGTGACCTCATTAGCGATCTCGCTGTGTGTGACACTGAGCAGCGATCTGGCCCCTGCTGTGAGATCGCTGCTCGTTACACACAGCCCTGGTTCGTTTTTTTATTGTTGCTCTCCCGCTGTGACGCACACATCGCTGTGTGTGACAGCGAGAGAGCGACGAAATGAAGCGAGCAGAGAGCAGGAGCCGGCATCTGGCAGCTGCGGTAAGCTGTAACCAGGGTAAACATCGGTTAACCAAGGTGGTTACCCGATATTTATCTTCGATACCAGCCTCCGCCGCCAGTGCCGGCTCCCTGCACATGTAGCTGCAGTACACATCGGGTTAATTAACCCGATGTGTACTGTAGCTAGGAGTGCAGGGAGCCAGCGCTAAGCAGTGTGCGCGGCTCCCTGCTCTCTGCACATGTAGCGACGTTATGATCGCTGCTGCGTCGCTGTGTTTGACAACTAAGCAGCGATCATAACAGCGACTTACAAGGTCGCTGTTACGTCACAGAAAATGGTGACGTAACAGCGACGTCGTTGTCGCTGTCGCTATGTGTGAACCCAGCCTAAGTCCTTAGTCGGCTTGTCTTCAGTAAACTGTCTGCAGCTTTATCGTGCATGATCTTTAGAAGAGGCTTCCTTCTGGGATGAAAGCCATGCAGAGCATTTTTTTTTGTCATTTAACTCTATAATGGTAGGTTGAATTGAATTATGTTACGTATGGGGAGTGGCCTGATGATTTAAAATGAATGTCCATCGTTCCCTTGCTTTTGTTTTCATCAATGTGATGCAGTGTGCAACATATGGTCTGAAAACTAACAGCCAAACCCCCTACCCCTGTAGTTTGCAGCGTATGGTCTGAGTACTGACAGGCGGACCCCCCAGCCCTGTAACCTCTGCAGTGTGTGGTGTATGGTCTGAGCACCGACAGGCAGACCCCCACCCCTGTAACCTCTGCAGTGTGCGGCGTATGGTCTGAGCACTGATAGGCAGACCCCCACCCTTGTAACCCCTGCAGTGTTCAGTATATGGTCTGAGCACTGACAGGTGGACTCCCACCTCTGTAACCTCTGCAGTGTACGGCGTATGGTCTGAGCACTTACAGGCGGACCACCCCCCCCCACCCCAATAGCCTCTGCAGTGTGCAGCGTATGGTCTGAGCACTGACAGGCGGTCCCCCCACCCCTGTAACCTCTGCAGTGTGTGGTGTATGATCTGAGCACTGACAGGTGAACCCCCCACCCCTGTAACCTCTGCAGTGTGCAGCATATGGTCTGAGCACTGACAGGCGGACCCCCCATTCCTGTAACCTCTACAGTTTGTGGTGTATGATCTGAGCACTGACAGGTGGACCCCTCCACCCCTGTAACCTCTGCAGCAATGCTGGCAGCACTCCTACATCTGTACTGAAAAGACGACCTCTGGCTATGACGCTGAGCTTGTGCACTCAGCTTCTGTGGTCGACCATGGTGAGGCATGTTCTGAGTGGATCCGGTTGTCTTGTTATACTGCTGTATGGTCTTGGCCACCGTGCTACAGTGTCAGGGTGTTGGAAATCTTCTTATAACCTTGGCCATCAACAATTCTTTCTTTTTTTTAGATATTTAGAGAATTCTTTGCCATGAGGAGCCATGTTGAACTTCCAGTGACCAGTATGAGAGAGCTTGAGCGATAACACCAAATATAACACCCCTGCTCCCCATTCACACCTGATACCTTGTAACACTAATGAGTCAAATGACACTGGAGGGGGAAAATGGCTAATTGGGGATGTACTTGTGGCGCCCCTGAGGCTTCAGGTTGCCACAGGGTATTGCATCTCACTTAAGGTGCAGTACTCATCCCGGGTAAGGAGGAGGTTATTTGCTGGTGTTTCTCACATTCACAAACAATTCATAGTCAGGTGCTCTGCAACTGGGATTGGCCTAGGTAGACAGTGGGGTGGCCATCACGAGGCATGGGACTTTTCCGGTCACTAAGACAACCACCTAGATGGTGGACACCACTTGGGGAAAAGGAAGGGGCATCTACACACTTGAGCAGTTACCCCCGGGCACAGCTTGGGGTGAGGAGCACAGTCAGGACCTCGGTCCAATCTTCTTTAAACTCACTTCTGGGAGCGCCGTAAGACCCATGGCTTGGAGCATCCAGCTCAGCCCGGGCTCTCTACAGCTACAGAGGATACAGGGTCTGCGGAGAGTGCAGGAAACACCCGCATCCCGTTCCATATTCCATACTCTAGATTGGGGGTACCCCAACCCGAAAGGACACACAGTGGGAACACCGGTGGTGACCTCCGAATTATCCGGGATCGGCTGGGGCCCATCATGGCGGAAACCGGCACTCCGTGGGCGGCTATCATACAGTGAATAAAGACCTTGAACCGCAACCACTGTGTCAGCCCGTCCTTGCCGGCGTGCTTCGGCGCAAACGGCCTCTACCACCACCATCATCCTCCCCTGGGGCCTGGTTCTACCTGTGGGGAGCCGAACCATCCAAGCTGCGACACCATCTGCCCTAGAGGACAGCACCTGCAGCGGTGGCTAATCCCTGGCCGCACACCACAGGTGGCATCACGAGACTACTCCAAACATCCTCAACCCCTGCATCCCCACCATCCCTTTTATTGACACCGACAGGGTCACCCGTGACATCCCCTGACCCTCACCAGCCCGGTGACAAGTATTCCCAAAACCCCGTGGGGCCCATCATACTCACTTTAGTTGCCAGTGGTTTACAATAATGGCTGTGTGTTGAGTTATTTAGAGGGCACCAAGTCCACACAGTTTCTCTCCGATAGATCTTTAGGGCAGCCCTCTAAAGAGCCTGGTTACGCTTTGCTCCTTGCCTAGGAGACCAGCCATCTCTGACAAGACTCCAAGGTGGCCAGCAACCTAGGCAACAAGTATTAAACTATAAATTTAATAATGCCTCTTACCAATCCTTCTCGCCTTTGGTTCAACCCCCCCCATCCCAAAGGAAGCCCAAAGAATGCAAAGAACACGATGACGTCTGGTGCGACAACAGCCGGTTTATTAGCCGAATCATCATAACAAGACACAGGATGGTAATCAGTCATGTCGATAAGAGCGTACACCTGCGCACACCTGTTGCGAGCGCTCCGGACCGCACGCTGTGAGAACATGCTTTCTTTATATTATTATTACCAAGCAATTGTTGAGAAATTGTTATTCTGATGAGCCGATAGAAACTACAGCAGTCGTAGCGCTAATGCACATATGCAAATCGCAGCCATTTACTATTGCACGATGCAAATTACAATCAATCAGTTCAAACAAGTCGTCATTTTTCCTGCTCGTCTACCGGAGAAATACGTATATTAGATTGCCCGAATGTGGATGCAATTTATTTCGGAGCCGTGCCGTTGCGGTACGTCTATAACTCATATGTCTTCTCCCAAAAAATACAATATATTTTTGCTTGCTTTTTGCCAACCTCCGAAGGAAAGGGGGAGAACCGGAGAGATGAGGTGCCAACCATTGTGCAATTCCACCCTATCGATGAGATGTGGTTGGGCAATCATCGGACTCCAGGTCCATACGAATACTACACCCAAAACTTTACAATTATGGAAATTGATCCATCCTAATTAACTACTGTGTATATAATTGTGCGCCCATTTCTACTTTGCGTATTGGACCGACATGGGTGACATCACGTCTCTCGTTCTGTATATTGGCGCTGCCATGTGGCAACACCGTCCCCACTCCCGTCTGCCCCCGTTACACTACATGCCCCGATAATGCTACTTTCCGACTCTATGCACAAATTTGTGGGTACAACTACTGTAACGGGATTACGGGTAGAGATGAGCAAATATATTCGCCCTACTATCCATTTCTGTATGCCATGATAAGTACAAAAGTCCTCGGCTGGGATTCTGGGAACCTTTTACAATTATTCATCATGAATCTAGTGCCAGCTGAAGGTCACAGAGCCCCAGTCCAGCTGCCATGGAATACAGAAGTGGCTCCTGGATAAGGACAGTTAGCAGAAGGTCACAGAGCCCCAGTCCGGCTGCCATGGAATACAGAAGTGGCTCCTGGATAAGGACAGTTAGCAGAAGGTCACAGAGCCCCAGTCCGGCTGCCATGGAATACAGAAGTGGCTCCTGGATAAGGACAGTTAGCAGAAGGTCACAGAGCCCCAGTCCAGCTGCCATGGAGTATAGAAGTGGCTCCTGGATAAGGACAGTTAGCAGAAGGTCACAGTGCCCAAGTCCAGCTTCCATGGACTACAGACTTGGTTTCTGGATTAGGACAATGTTAGCAGAAGGTCACAGTGCCCCAGTCTGGCTGCCATGGAGTACAGAAGTGGCTTCTGGATAAGGGCAGTATTAGGAGAAGGACACAGTGCCCAAGTCCAGCTGCCATGGAGTACAGACTTGGCTTCTGGATAAGGGCAGTATTAGGAGAAGGACACAGTGCCCCAGTCCAGCTGCCATGGAGTACAGACTTGGCTTCTGGATAAGGGCAGTATTAGGAGAAGGACACAGTGCCCCAGTCCAGCTGCCATGGAGTACAGACTTGGCTTCTGGATAAGGGCAGTATTAGGAGAAGGACACAGTGCCCCAGTCCAGCTGCCATGGAGTACAGACTTGGCTTCTGGATAAGGGCAGTATTAGGAGAAGGACACAGTGCCCCAGTCCAGCTGCCATGGAGTACAGACTTGGCTTCTGGATAAGGGCAGTATTAGGAGAAGGACACAGTGCCCCAGTCCAGCTGCCATGGAGTACAGACTTGGCTTCTGGATAAGGGCAGTATTAGGAGAAGGACACAGTGCCCCAGTCCAGCTGCCATGGAGTACAGACTTGGCTTCTGGATAAGGGCAGTATTAGGAGAAGGACACAGTGCCCAAGTCCAGCTGCCATGGAGTACAGACTTGGCTTCTGGATAAGGGCAGTATTAGGAGAAGGACACAGTGCCCCAGTCCAGCTGCCATGGAGTACAGACTTGGCTTCTGGATAAGGGCAGTATTAGGAGAAGGACACAGTGCCCCAGTCCAGCTGCCATGGAGTACAGACTTGGCTTCTGGATAAGGGCAGTATTAGGAGAAGGACACAGTGCCCAAGTCCAGCTGCCATGGAGTACAGACTTGGCTTCTGGATAAGGGCAGTATTAGGAGAAGGACACAGTGCCCCAGTCCAGCTGCCATGGAGTACAGACTTGGCTTCTGGATAAGGGCAGTATTAGGAGAAGGACACAGTGCCCAAGTCCAGCTGCCATGGAGTACAGACTTGGCTTCTGGATAAGGGCAGTATTAGGAGAAGGACACAGTGCCCCAGTCCAGCTGCCATGGAGTACAGACTTGGCTTCTGGATAAGGGCAGTGTTAAACTTTTTGCTCATCTCTAATTTTGGGGCAGAATTAATGTGTGGCACTATGTGGGACTAATATATTGGTGCGGTGTATTGTTAGGATATTCTCCCATATGGTCTGTAGGTTTGTAGGTCCAAATTATTTTAGGACTCCCATGACATCACCAGACTCTGCGGTTTCCGTTCACCCTCCTATTAGAATAACTGAAGGTATACCCATGCTTCTAGGATGATGTGGAGCTTGGCATACACAGCGCTGTTTTATTACACGACACCCGGGTATGTACGCAGAAGATACTCCATGCATGTACAATACAGTAGATATCAGAAACGGTTAATGCCGGGTATATACTGTTGGGCAAGCGACATAAGGAGGAACCTTACAACGGACAGTGCACTAGATTGGTTTATTCCTCGTCTATGCTAATACTATGTGGTGCGGATTGTTGCTCCGGTAGGTTTTGCTTTTACAGAATTTAAGAGATTGCCACCCAGAGCATAAATATATAGGGGGCCACAGCTCTAGGTGACAAAATCACACACAAGGCCAGTGGCAGAAGGCAGTCCTTTCTTTTGCCACCTTTTGATTGGTACAACCATGTAGCAGTACCCTCTCGGCATCCTCCGCCATGCCCCACACGGCCTCCACCAGTAGACGGTAGGTACGGTCTGCGGATAGTTTGGAGGAAGCCTCTTCTCCTCCGCCCCAGCGGGGTACGTAACTCCAGACGAGCTCCGTCAGAGAAAGCGGTTGCGATGTCAGTTGGAGCAGTTGGTCCTCGCTTGGATCTTGTGCCAGGGGGCACTGAATCTCGGCACGCAAGTCCTCGGGACTGCACCCGGTCACTTGGGATATAAGAGTCAGGGAATCTTCATCCAAACCAAAACGGGAGCGGAACGAAGACAACTTAGAGGAAAGGGTGGACAGGGCGTCTTGCAAATGACCTTCACTTGACTTGGCACATACATCCAAACAGATGTCATATATGCCCATCATAAGTCTTCTCCGCTCCCTCCTTACCAGCTGAACAATGATGATGGGGATGGCATGGAGAAGCCTTTCCCTCACCAACTGTGGTGCTCCCTTCTCTAACGCTACCCTCAGTCCTGGCAGGTCAGTGCCAGCGTGACACTTTTTACTTGCCCCTTCTTGCCCATTGGCATCATGTTTAGGTCTCCTATCTCCCTCTCCGCCGATCAGCATACAGTGTTTGCCAGCTGCCACCAAGGCTTCAACCAGTATGGCCCGGGAGCTGTTGTCCATCCCTGAGCCCAAAATCAGGTAGACATCACAAGCCTCTGACTGTAAGTTCTGCAGGTACTGCTCCACAGCCATGGGGGGTGTCCCTGGCCCAGGGAGCGGCTTCACTATAAGACCTGAAAGTTGGGGCTCACAAAGAGCGGAGACTGTCGCTTCTTTATCGCTGCCCGTCACACCCACCACAGCGGAGACAGGCGGGGGGTTATCTAAGAAGATGCTGAGGAGAGAGCAGAACTCGGAAAGTCCTTCTTGGTCACATTGGACCTCAAACACCGACACCAGTTCTTGACAGTGAGGTTCAGTGGTGAAAGGGACGGGCCTGCAACCAAAAACAGACAACTTTAAGGCTCGTTATCGGCACTCAACTCAACCTACGAACAGTTGTGGCACCGTTTCTTTAAGAAGGCATTCATGTTTTACGAACGTTCCAATACTAAGGCTATGTGTCCACGAGAGAATGTTGCTGCGGATTTTTGTGCCTCAAAATCCGCAGCTTTCCCCCAGAATCCGCACCTTAGCATAGCTGCGGATTTGACGCGGATTTGACGCGGATTTCGTTGCGGATTTTGTCCATTGTACTCTAATGTGTTTCTGAATAAAGCTTTGACTGTTTTGAAGGCAAAAAAAAGTCTTTGTGTCATTTCCTGTCCTAACCCTCCTTTCTTCTCCATTATCCATTTTGTTAGCAGTCTCACAGTGTGCTTATACAGAAAAGCTGCGGCCAACACCACTGGGCTCTTACATTCTAACAGGCTGTATATAATAACCCAGTGGTGGTGGCCGCAGCTTATAGCCAAAAAATGTGGTCCCATGTTCCCTTTCACTGTTATTTAAAAAAAAAAAAAAAATGTGCTCCGCTGTATTTTCACTGTCCAGCCCGATGCAAGCGAGCAACTGGGGGCTGTGCTTCTCAGCGGGATAAGGCTGAAGCATTCTCTGCCCCTCCCGCTGAGAAAAACAGTCCTCAGCTGCCCCTGAAAATGGCGGCTTCATTGTGAAGCGCCATTCTCAGGTGCTGTACCGAGGCTCATCCAGCTGCCCTGATGCATTTGGCTGGCTGGGTAATATTACGGGGTTAATGCCAGTTTTCTGCAAACTGGCACTAAGCCCGAGGTTCATAATGTCATGCCTGTGTAGACACGGCCATTATGAACCTCCATTTGGGAAAAAAGAAAACACAACACCTTTATTAAAAATTTTAATTGAAAGAAACACACACACACATCCCTGATTGCCATCTTTATTACTATCAAGCCTCAGAGGTTAATGCAGGACAATATCACAGGAAAGCTCTCTGCCGGCTGCTGGGAGCGGCAGAACTCACTGGCCGGGTCAGCTCAGTTCATAGCTGAGCTCGGGTCAGCTGACTTCAGAGCATCAGCTGACCCGGGCACAGAAGTCAGCCGGTCAGCTGACTTAATTCGCGAGCGCGGGCGGGTCAGCTGAGTGCACATCGACAGCTGAATAGTCGGCCGATGTGCACTCATCTGACCCAGGCACGGACGTCAACCGGTCCCAGCAGACGGAAGAGAGCTTTGCAGCATCTCGTACACTGACGGCTGCTGGGACTGGCTGACGTCCGTGCCCGGGTCACATGACTGCACATCGTCAGCTGACTTAATTCGCGAGCGCGGGCGGGTCAGCTGACTGCACACCGACCAGCTGATGTGCCGGGCTCTGATGTGCACTCATGTGACCCGGGCACGGACGTCAGCCGGTCCCAGCAGACAGAAGAGAGCTGTGCAGCATCTCGTACACTGACAGCTGCTGTGACCGGCTGACGCCAGTGCCCGGGTCAGCCGGGTGCACATCGGAGCTGTCATGGATTATCGTCGGGGGATTCAGGGAGTAATAAAGATGGGAATCAGGGATGTTTGTGTGTTTTTATTTCAAATAAAATTTTTCAAAAAGTGTTTTCTTTTCTTTATTACCAAACGGAGGTTCATAATGGCCGTGTCTACACAGGCATGACATTATGAACCTCGGGCTTAGTGCCAGTTTGCAGAAAACTGGCATTAACCCCGTAATATTACCCAGCCAGCCAAATGCATCAGGGCAGCTGGATGAGCCTCGGTACAGCACCTGAGAATGGCGCTTCACAACGGAGCCGCCATTTTCAGGGGCAGCTGAGGACTGTTTTTCTCAGCGGGAGGGGCAGAGAATGCTTCAGCCTTATCCCGCTGAGAAGCACAGCCCCCAGTTGCTTGCTTGCATCGGGCTGGACAATGAAAATACAGCGGAGCACATTTTTTTTTTTTTTTTTTAAAAAGAATTGTGAAAAAAGACCTGGGATCCTGTTTTGCCAGCTAAAAGCAAGCAGCCTGTAACTAGCTGCTTTTAGCTGGCAATCCAGAGTCCGGACACAACACGACTACACTGCCACTACTCTACACTACAAAATGGTGAAACTTCCTCTTCCTGCACTATCCTACATCACTTCCTGCAGATTTGTTTGCGAGATCCGCACCAAATCCGCAGGAAAAAGAGCCTGTGGGAACAGACCTGCGGATTTCTTGCGGATTTTACACCTTGCATTGACTTGCATGGGAAAAATCCGCACCAAAATCCGCAACAATAATTGACATGCTGCAGATTTTTCCGGATCAAAATCCGCGGCAAATTCGCCGCGGAAAAATCCGCAGCATGGGCACAGCATTTCCAAAATGACATTGAAATGGCTTGGAAGTGCTGCTGCTGCAGATTTTCGGCAAATCCGCGGTAAATCCACGGCAAAATCCGCGGTAAATCCGCAGCGTGGGCACATAGCCTAAGAGCTTAAGAGCCCCCTGCTGTATCCACAGCAGATATAGATGCCCCTGATCACAGAGGTTAATGGCTACAAGATACTACATGGAAAGTCTGCCATCGATCATCATCTCTTACCTCTTCCATTGCAGAACCTCCTTCTCGATATAATCCACCATGCCTTGAAAGTCGTAATTTTGGGGTTCCAGACCGGACACCAAAAATATACCGGACCCTGGCATCCCATGTCCACCCAGCTGTTCCTGTGCTGTAGCCCTCATGCCCATCAATGTTTGCCCCCTCCAGTAACCCTTCCCTTGTTGTCTCTTTTCGGTGTGCAGAGTGAGGTCTATATGAGTTTGCACCATGCAGATGGGTTTCCCTAAATGTTTGATGGCTCCCAGTAGTTGCAGGTCTGCGTCAGTGATGGTCTCCCCCAATGTTACCACCAGGCAGTGCACAGTGTCAGGCTTGATGCTGTCTACATATACCATAGCAGAGTCACCGGGTTTATATCCCGGGCAATCAAGGAGAGTAACATTGGGCAAAGGTGGGTAAGAGTCTCGCTCAACCCCATGTTCTCCACCCTCATCCCTAAAGTAGGAGTCTAGGAAGCCAGGGCCGAAGCGTTCCGTGTGGTTACAGAGAGATCGGATTAGTGTGGTCTTTCCGGAACCCCTCGGTCCGATGATGGCAATGGTGAATTGTAGAGATTCTGGAGGTGGAGGTGACGTCTCAAGGGCAGGTGGAGGTGATGTCTCAGGGGCAGGTGGTCCGGATGTCACATCTTCGGCGTCGGCCATATCGGTGTCTTGCAAAAAAATTAAAAACAGAGGTTAAAACCGAGGATGGAAAAATAGGAACGTAAATCGAGTATCGCAATGAACGTAAAATTACCACCAGTGCCAACGAGAACGCAATGACATCCATGTCTCAAAAATAGCATTGCATGAAAGATTTATGACACTCCAAATACTAGGGTGGAGATATCATTGGTGCAGAGAGGTCAGGGGGCCACATTTCCACTTCGAATGCAGGTAAAATTGTGCATTAGGATGAGTTATTTGAAGGCAAAGGGCCCATATACTGTTTTCACAGAGGGGCCCTTTTCCATCTGGGTCCACTGTGGATAAGATGGTCAATGGGAGTCATGGGCAATGGCAGAACGATCGCGGTCGCAGGGATTGCAACCACAATTGGGCGGGCAGGGGGCCCACCGACCCCAGCCCCTGCTTCAGCTGGATGTGCATCCGAGGCCGCACATCCAGCTGAAATGCATCGCGGTGCAGAGACCCATTGGATCCCTGCACTGCGATATATGCTGCCGGCCAAACAGAAGCCAACAGCTTTCATCTGTGTCCCTGACTGAGGGCGGCGCATAGCAACAACGTAATATGTTGCAATAGCACCAACACCAATAAAAGCTGCTGGCCACTGTGCGCTGGCTACACAGGAGGACGCTGCGCGACGTGGGAGCCAGGGATGGGGAGTACAATGTTGTTGTTTTTTTTTGCATTAGGCAGAACAGACATTTTTTACTAGAATGGGAACAGTAGATACCTGGAGGTGGACAGTATATACCAGAAGAGGCCCAGCAGGGAGACAGTATACACCAGGAGGGGGGCAGTAGATACCAGGAGGGACCCAGTATGGGGACATATATACCAGAATGGTGACATATTTACCATAATGGGGGACATATACACTAGGATGGGGTTATATATACACCAGGATGTGAGCTAGAATGGGGGACATATACACTAGGATGGGGTTATATATACACACCAGGATGTGAGCTAGAATGGGGGACATATACACTAGGATGGGGTTATATATACACACCAGGATGTGAGCTAGAATGGGGGACATATACACTAGGATGGGGTTATATATATATACACCAGGATGTGAGCCAGAATGATGGACATATACACTAGGATGGGGTTATATATATATATATACACCAGGATGTGAGCCAGAATGGGGGACATATACACTAGGATGGGGTTATATATACACACCAGGATGTGAGCCAGAATGGGGGACATATACACTAGGATGGGGTTATATATACACCAGGATGTGAGCCAGAATGGGGGATATATACAGTAGGATGGGGTTATATATACACCAGGATGTGAGCTAGAATGGGGGACATATACACTAGGATGGGGTTATATATACACCAGGATGTGAGCCAGAATGGAGGACATATACACCAGGATGTGAGCCAGAATGGGGGACATATACACTAGGATGGGGTTATATATACACCAGGATGGGAGCCAGAATGGGGGATATATACAGTAGGATGGGGTTATATATACACCAGGATGTGAGCCAGAATGGGGGACATATACACCAGGATGTGAGCCAGAATGGGGGGACATATACACCAGGATGTGAGCCAGAATGGGGGGACATATACACCAGGATGTGAGCCAGAATGGGGGGACATATACACCAGGATGTGAGCCAGAATGGGGGGACATATACACTAGGATGGGGTTATATATACACCAGGATGTGAGCCAGAATGGGGGATATATACAGTAGCTTGGGGTTATATATACACCAGGATGTGAGCTAGAATGGGGGACATATACACTAGGATGGGGTTATATATACACCAGGATGTGAGCTAGAATGGGGGACATATACACTAGGATGGGGTTATATATACACCAGGATGTGAGCCAGAATGGGGGACATATACACCAGGATGTGAGCCAGAATGGGGGACATATACACTAGGATGGGGTTATATATACACCAGGATGTGAGCCAGAATGGGGGACATATACACCAGGATGTGAGCCAGAATGGGGGATATATACAGTAGCTTGGGGTTATATATACACACCAGGATGTGAGCCAGAATGGGGGACATATACACTAGGATGGGGTTATATATACACCAGGATGTGAGCCAGAATGGGGGACATATACACTAGGATGGGGTTATATATACACCAGGATGTGAGCCAGAATGGGGGACATATACACTAGGATGGGGTTATATATACACCAGGATGTGAACCAGAATGGGGCACATATACACTAGGATGGGGTTATATATACACCAGGATGTGAGCCAGAATGGGGCACATATACACTAGGATGGGGTTATATATACACCAGGATGTGAGCCAGAATGGGGCACATATACACTAGGATGGGGTTATATATACACCAGGATGTGAGCCAGAATGGGGCACATATACAGTAGGATGGGGTTATATATATACACACCAGGATGTGAGCCAGAATGGGGCACATATACACTAGGATGGGGTTATATATACACCAGGATGTGAGCCAGAATGGGGGACATATACACTAGGATGGGGTTATATATACACCAGGATGTGAGCCAGAATGGGGGACATATACACTAGGATGGGGTTATATATACACCAGGATGTGAGCCAGAATGGGGGACATACTTGACAGGAAGGAGCCCAGGATCGGGGACATATATACCAGGATGGGGGAGACAACTCATATGTCTTTATAGGATTAAAAATGTATATATACACATCTGACCAACATAAGGATGGGCCCAGTTCCAAATTTTGCACTAGGGCCCATCGAAGTCTAGTTACGCCACTGGTCACGGGGAGGGTACGGCTGCTGTGATAAAGTGGCAATACGCTCACATTCTGCAAATATGCCCCCGGCCCTTGCAAAACTTTGCATTGCACGCATGCCAGGCTGTGCAGACATAGGAGCAATATCAGGCTTTATGATACGTTTCTGCCCCTCCTGCCACCCGGGGGGCATCACTGCAAGGCCAAAGCAAAATGGAAATGTGACAATGATACAGGGCAACAATGGGGTGGGCAGAATAAAAGGCAGCGGGCAACAATGGGACGGCCGATGGCAAAGGGTATACAGGCATAACGGGTGGATGAATGGATGCAGAAACGTATACTCGCCTGCTATTCAGATCCTATACAATAGACAGGAGGCCTCTGTGCTGTATACAGCTCTGGGCAGGGAGGGGATACAGCAGCGTCACTGCAGAGAGGAGGAATGAAAACAGGGACATGTGAGAGGAAGGAGGAGGAGATACATATATATATATATACACTGTATCAGAGGAAGGCCAGGCCCTGACACCGACCAGCCCTCTCCTTCCACCAGGAGACCTGCTGCACCCGAAACCAGTGAGGAAAGGAGACCCCCAACCCCATCTGTACCCCCACCTTCCCTGCCCATTATAGCCCTCCCTCGCTGCATGCCACCCTGTCTGCTGCCCATCCCCCAGCTCTGATACATTGTAACCACAATGATAAATATTTACAGAAATACATTGTTTCCTTCCACCCTCCTATGGTAACAAGGTTTGCATTTCTTCCCTGCTCACCATCCCCCTCCTCACATCTGACCCTAATCTAATCCCTGCAGTTCCCATCCCTAGATTTGGATTATTCCCTTTAAGGCCACATTCACACGGTCAGTATTTGTACATGTGTTTTTATAATGTATTTTTTAATCTTTACTCCTTATTCCAGCAAAGTCAATGACAATCCTGAAGCTTTGTACGTATGTTGCTTTTTTTCCCTTGCAGATTTGCAGCAGAAAATAAACTGCAGCATGTCAATGCTTTCAGCGTCTTTGCAGCATTTTTCCACCACAAATGCATACAAAAAATGCATAGAAAATGCTGCAAAAAGGCATGAAAAATGCATTAAAAATACATTAAAAATTCTGCAAAAACACATGAAAAATGCTTCAAATAATGCATAAAAATGATGCAAAAAGGCTTGGAAAATGCTGCAAAAAATGCTGCAAAAAGGCTTGGAAAATGCTGCAAAAAATGCTGCAAAAAGGCATGGAAAATGCTGCAAAAACGCTTGAAAAATGCTGCAAACATGCATTCAAAATGCTGCAAAAACGCTTGAAAAATGCTGCAAACATGCATTCAAAATGCTGCAAAAACGCTTGAAAAATGCATTAAAAATGCATTAAAAATTCTGCAAAAACGCATGAAAAATGCTGCAAATAACAGATAAAAAATGATGGAAAAATGCATAAAAAATGCATGAAAAATGCTGCAAACATGCATTCAAAATGCTGCAAAAACGCTTGAAAAATGCTGCAAACATGCATTCAAAATGCTGCAAAAACGCTTGAAAAATGCATTAAAAATGCATTAAAAATTCTGCAAAAACGCTTGAAAAATGCTGCAAACATGCATTCAAAATGCTGCAAAAACGCTTGAAAAATGCATAAAAATGCATGAAAAATACTGCAAACATGCCTTCAAAATGCTGCAAAAATGCATAAACATTCTGCAAAAACGCATCAAAAATGCTGCAAATAACAGATAAAAAATTATTTAAAAAATGCATAGAAAAATGCATGAAAAATACTGCAAACATGCCTTCAAAATGCTGCAAAAATGCATAAACATTCTGCAAAAACGCATCAAAAATGCTGCAAATAACAGATAAAAAATTATTTAAAAAATGCATAGAAAAATGCTGTAAAAATGCATAAAAACTCTGCAAAAACGTATGAAAAATGCTGCAATAACGCATGAAAAATACATTAAAAATTCTGCAAAAACGCATGAAAAATGCTGCAAATAGATTAAAAAGTTATGCAAACATGCCTTAAAAATGCTGCAAACATGCCTTCATAATGCTGCAAAATGCATAAAAAATTCCGCAAAAACACATGAAAAATGATGCAAATAACAGATAAAAACTCATGCAAAAATACTTTCAAAATGCTGCAAAAAAATTGATAGAAAAATGCTGCAAAAGCGCTTGTTTTTTTCTGCCAGGAGATATAGATTTGGTGCAGAAACTTAGCAATCAAATGCCCTTAGGCTATGTTCACACAGGGCTTTTTTGCAAGTTGTTTTTTTTTTTTTCCTGACCAAAACCTGATCTCGTGGCAGGAAATTTCCTTTGTCAGCTGGGTTTTTGGTGCGTTTTTTTAGTGGCGTTTTTGGTGTGTTTTTTCTACAGCATGGGTTGTATCAATGAAAAAACGTTGCAAAAACGCTGCAAAGAATTGACACGTATTTGACAAAACAGTCAGGAAAAAAATCTGCAGGGGTGTGTGGGTGTGTGTGCATAAGATTTCAGAAATCTCATAGACTTTGCTGGGACTGTAAAAACAAGTGTTTTATTAGCATGGATTTGCATAAAACCAAGGCAAATCTGCAGCTAAAAAAGCCCTGTGTGAATATAGCCTTATGTATACATGTGCACCACTTCTTCATTTGTCACCCTCTCATGGTTTAGCCTGATATAAAATACTGAAACGTGGCTAAGGCTTCTGCCACACTCACGTGAATTTCACGCACGTGCCGAGAGACACGTATTTTCCCTGCGTGTTGCGTGCAGGTAAGTACGTGTCTCTGGTACGTGCGTGACACGTGTGTTCTACGTGTGCTATCCGCGATAGCACACGTAGAATCAGTAATTATTATACTCACCTGGTCCTTCCTGATGTCCGCGCTGCTGTCCGTGGTGCTGATCCTCGGTCTCCAGCCCTCCCGTCTCCCCGCTGCTGCTGCTGCCAGGCATTGAAGTGAATATTCTATGAGAATAATGAGCGGCGGTCGGCAGCAAGAGGCAGCAGCGGCAGAGACAGGAGGGCTGGAGAAGGTGAGTTAATGTTTGTTTTTTTTTTAACTGACATGTGTGTTTTCTCCGGCGCGTGTCACACGGGACCGCATCCACACTACACCCGTGTGGTGCGGGTGCGGGCCGTGTGACACCCGTGCTGCCGGCGAAAAACCGGACATGTCAGCGCTTTGAAAATCGCACACATGTACAAACGCACACGGACACACGTTCCGTGTGGTTTTACGTGTGTGTGCCTGCTACAATAGGGTAGCATTGGTTAAAGTGTCTCCGTGCCGCCGGTACGTGTAAAAAATGACAAACACGTGCCGGAGGCACGGATGTGTGGCACAGGCCTCAGGCTGTGTTCACATGAACACAAGTGCTGGGTTTTTTGCTTTTTTTTTTTTTTTTTTTAAGTACAAAGCTTTTGATTCTGAACCCAAAAAATGTACATTTCAACAGCGTTTTTGTGCACATGAGTTTTCATAAAATTGCATGAACCGAAAATGCAGCAGCTTTAGCACAAATAATGCAACTTTTATGGTACATGTGAACACGGCCTAATGACCTGATAGATGATTATATATATATATATATATATATATATATAATCTCTATCTATCTGTAGTACCCGGCATTGCCCAGGATAGTAACTGTCTGTCTACCTCTCTGTGTAGCACAAATGAGAACGACGGTATTCGGCTAAAAATTAGATTTTTATTGAAAAGCACACCTTTTGTTTTCACTCACTGTTCTTTAAAAAAAACAAAAAAACAAAAAACCGTCCACAATACACTGCATAAGGCTATGTGCGCACGTTGCGTACTAGCCCTGCAGAAATTTCTGCAGCGATCTGAAGAGCACATGTGCGCTTTAGATCGCTGCAGAAATGTCCGTAGTGAAGCCGATTCCATGCGCTCTGCCTGCAGCTCCTCCCATAGACAGAGCAGGAGCTGCCAGCAAAGCGCAGGAAAGAAGTGACATGTCACTTCTTTTTACGCAGCGCTTCGGCAGTAGCCGAAGCGCTGCGCTCTTAAACGCCACATGCGCACGGCCCCTGCACAATCTCCATAGACTGTGCAGGGGACTCAGGACGCATGCAGTTACGCTGCGCTACAAAGCGCAGCGTAACTGCATGTATTTACGCAACGTGCGCACATAGCCTAAATACTCCCTCTCTGTGTGCCTGTCTCTTTTTTCCCTGTGTGTCTGTCTGTCTCTTTCCCTATGTGTCTGTCTCTCTTTCCTTGTGTGTCTGTCTCTGTGTCTCTCTCTTTGTCTCTTTCCCTGTCTGTCTCTTTCCCTGTCTGTCTGTCTCTGTCTCTCTTTCCCTGTCTGCCTCTGTCTGTCTCTTTCCCTGTCTGCCTCTGTCTGTCTCTTTCCCTGTCTGTCTCTTTCCCTGTCTGTCTCTTTCCCTGTCTCTTTCCCTGTCTGTCTCTGTCTCTCTTTCCCTGTCTGCCTCTGTCTCTCTTTCCCTGTCTGCCTTTTTTTCCATATTTGCCTCTGTCTGTCTCTCTCTTTGCCTCTTTTTTTTCCACTGATATCATATTACCTCACACATAAGCTTCTTACACTAAGAATGTCTTTCGTTGCCTATAGCAACCAATCACCACTCCTATTAATGACCTGTAGCTCATAGCTCCATTCACTTTAATGTAAGCAGGTTTTTTGGTGAATAACTGTTAAGCGCGGGGTTACATTTTTCCCTCTAAGCATAGTCTATGACGTTCCCTGAGTCACATGAAGCGTCTGTGCAAAATTTCGTGATTGTAAATGCAATGGTGCGGATCCTTTAGTGGACACACACACACATATATATATATATATATATATATATATATATATATATATATATATATATATATATATATATATATATATATATATATATATATATATATATATATATATATATATATATATATATATATATATATATATATAATTATACCCGCACACATACATACACATACGCAAACTGAGCTTTATATATTATATATACTTTCCCCTTTTTATATACCCCGTACCCCCTCTTTTTATATACCCCGTACTAATGATCGCTAATCTGTGGCCCTCCAGCTGCCAAACCCAACATGCCCTAACCTCCTGTGGTGCTTTAGTTATTGCAGGACTACAACACCCAGCATCCTCTAGTTATCAGGGCATGATGGGAGCTGTAGATTTTGACAGCTGGGCCGCTGTGCTATCCTAAATGAGGCCCTAATTCTCCAAATTGCAATGTTTCCTCTATTGCAGGTTATGGAAACGTTTAGTGAATTGAGCCTTAATGAAGCTGAATTCAAGCCACTGGAAGATGATGATGGAGGACGCCATGAAGATCCTCCTCCTGAGGACTGCTGGGACTTTTCCGTGGCTGTTGCCGGAGGACCAGGCGTTGGCAAAACAGTTTTGATACAGGCCCTTCTTGGCTTCAACGAGAATGGGCAAAATTCGAGAGCAGCATTTCTACATCCTACTAAGCCTGACGGCCCGTTACTGTACCTTCACCCTTCGCACCCCGGTCTGACCTTCTGGGAGCTCCCATTGAATGATGGATCTCCTGAGAAGTGGATATCTGAGGCGGACCTTCTGCTGTTGGTCACCGATGCTCAGTTCACACAAGCCCATGTTGACTTGACTCTTAGTGCCATTTCTCAGGCAAAAAGACTCTGCTTGGTACGCACCAAGGTGGACTGCGATATGCATACCCTAAAGAGGAGGATGAAGGAAGAGTACTCCAGGGTGGAAATGTTGTCGGCATTGCGCACTGTTGTCCTACAGCCGTTTAATAACTTGGCAAAGAAGGAAGCTTTACCTCTTTTCCTGATGTCCGGTTTTGAGCCATACAAACTGGATGCTCCATTATTGAAGGCCAAAATAGAAAAGACGTCAAGAGAGCTTGGCAGGTGAGTAGACCTTCGGCCTTTGGACATTGTGGCAATATAGAACACTGGTCCAGCGGCTATGTCGGTAGTCCATGACCCTGAGAACCTCCTCCTCCTACCTGCCACATCCTTGTCGCCTCTTTTGATGGTTGCAACGCTTGCATGCCTGGCCTACTAATCAGAAGCGTTGCAGTAGACATGCACAGGTAGGAGGAAGCTCATAGCTCCTGATCCTAGCAGCCATTGACTAGACTTCCAACGTGACCACTGGGCCAGAGTTATGTGAATAATTTTGCTGAGCCCTAGTTTTTAGCATCTTTTTGAAGAGGTCCCCTGTGCAAGAACAATATATTGGACTTTTCCAATCCAATAGCTCATCATAATGTACAGTTCCACCTGCTTTGAAGCTGGAAGGGGCCCCCTTACCTCTTGGGCAACAATCATATGTCCACCACTACCTCAAAGCAGTTGTTGGACTGTTGGTTGGGGGTCTTGGGACCCAGGCCCCCATGGATTGAAGGGAGAACATATTGAAAAAAGTGTGATAGCTACACGTTAATGAGCTTTCTAAACTTTGGAAGTGATCCCTTCTCCATAGATCACTGGAACCCCCACGATCTCGAGATCTAGGACTCCTATATGAGTCCTGGATACAGGAAGAGTCCCATGTGAATGGTGTGGTGGTCAAGCCTGCACACAGCCGCTCCATTTATTCTGGTGGGAGTGTCAAAGACCTGCCAAAGGCAACGCTCGGCTATCTCTAGACGTCCTATTAATCATGAATGAAGCGGCAGTGACCATGATGGACCACCACACCATTCACATGGAGCACTTTTGTGATGTCCTAACCCTAGGTGTCGCAAGATATTCTAATGGAGAAGACAAGTGAGATGCTCTAACCCTAGGTGTCACTAGAAACACTAGTGGAGGAGTAGTCGAACAAGCCAAAAGGTCAGGAACCAGGAAATCACATCAGGTACACAGGGAGAAAGCGGGGCCGAGGTCTGGGTACGTGCCGGAGGTCTGAAAGCCAGGAGGTCACGTCATGTACATGGCGAGAGAGTGGAGCCAAAGTCAGGGTACAAGCCAGAGGTCAGGGAATCTAAGAGGTCACATCAGGTACACGGGGAGAGAGCAGAGCCGAGGTCAGGGTACGAGCCGGAGGTCAGGGCCAGGAAGTCACATCAGGTACACTGAGAGAGAGCGGAGCCAAGGTCAGGGTACAAGCCAAAGGTCAGGGAAGCCTGGGAGGAGAGTCGGAGTCAGGGGAACAGGCAGAGAAGGGTACTTAGGTTAGGAGTAGCGGGGACAAGATCAGGTCAGTCACTTACAGGAACCAGAGACACAACTGCAATACAGGAGCTATCACCGGTGGCGTTCCGAGTGGAGGTACTCCTAAATAAAGCAGACCAGTCACCTGGAACAAGGCTCCAGTGAACAGGCCCCTCCCAAAATCAACACAGGGCCCGAGGCTGGGAACAACCCTTCCACTCGAACTTAATACAAAAACAAGAGCAGAGCACTGCCAATCAGGATCATGACAACTTTAGAGCCACGGTTTCCTCCATTCATTCTTACGGGAATGTCGAAGACCAGTCGAACGCAACGCTCTTGCTATCCGCGGCAATCCCATTAATAATGAATGGAGCAGCAGTGACCATGATGCACCACCACCACCACATTCATACTGGCCACTTTAGAGCCATGGATCTTCAGATTTCTTGAGTCCCAGTGTTCAGACCCCCACCAATCGAGACGTTATCCCTATCCTATGGTATGAGATTACTTCCAAACTTGAGAATACCCTTCTAAGGATGGAATCACACATGCAGTTTTTGATGCAGTTGTTTTAGCCAAATTTCCAGTTCTTCTTGACTCCAGTTCTTCTCGAATTACTGGCAGCATAATCTGCAAGTGTGATTTCATCCTTTTGGAGATGAGTTGCTATGAGTACATACACTTTGCATCTTCATTTATCATGTTTTGTTTCTACAGAGCCTTGTGTCTTGCCCAGCAGGGTTATGAGGTGATCGGCTATGAAGAAATTGCTGAACTTCAATCTGCACTAGAAAGAGGAGGAATCTCTGAGATGGTCCGATTTATCCAGAGCAGTTTGGACTCTCTTTTGGACACGCGTTTCGATCTGGCATTAATGGGGGGAAACCCTGGCTTCCGTCACTCTATCCTGAATTCCTTTCGCGGCCTGAAGGATGGAGAAGATGGTTCGGCTCATGGTGGAAATCCAGAAAACCCAATTGAATATGGCAGTCTTAAATATCCCAAGGCCAGCTTGTGGGACCTTCCCGGAATGGAAAGTCTTGAGTCTCAGCCAAAAAAGTATCTAGAGAGCGTTCACATGAACCGATATGACTTCACTCTGCTGTTCCTCACTCCATGGCAGGAGGCCTCAAGTAGTTACCAATCTCTGGTCATTGAGTTGAAGAAGGAAGGGAAGAAAAACGTCTTCATCCAAGATTGTGAAGATGATGAGATGCCTCCAGGACCAAGAGAAGATGAAGTCTTTGTGTTATCCCCGGCTAAACTACCGGGGCCAGAACTCCATAGATTATTGGGTTATTTGGAGAAGAATCTGTCCAGTCACAAATTGCGAGCGTTTATGCTCTCCCTCCCAAATCTGTCCGCTGAAGTAATCGAGAAGAAGAAGGAGGCACTTTCTCAAGAAGTCTGGAAGGTGGCACTCCTCTCTAGCTTGGTGGCTAGCGTTCCTGTCCCTGGAGTTGCCATTGCATGCGATCTTTCCTTGCTCACTGCCCGTCTGGACACTTATCGGCAGGAACTGGGACTGGATGGTGACTCTCTAGCCAACCTTTCGCATAAGTCAGGGGTGCCCGTTCCAAAGCTAATGTTAGAGATACAGAGTCCTGCCGGGAAGGGGGTGACACGTGAGCTCGTCCAGAAAATGTTAGGGTCAGCTACAGGAATTGGGTTGGAAGTGGCAGGAGTTTTCTTGCACAAATTTCCTCTTCTGGGTCCATTAGCCACTGGAGGGATCGCTTTTCATGCTAGTTATTTGGTGCTGAGCCGATGTTTAGAGGTGATGGCGGAGGATGCCCAGAGGGTACTATCAAGAGCACAGTCACCGGCTTAGACCTGAAGTTACTGTTATGGTGCTTACCGCTACTGCATATAATAAATACTGCCGCATACTACTTCTCGTAACGTCACCGGAGCATCTTGGATAGATGTAAGTTGTAATGTGTCTGTCTGACCAGCTTTGGAAAAAAATAATCTCTTAAGATCAAAAGTGTTTTTGCTTTTTTTTTTTTATTCCAAAGTTGATCATCTTGTAAAATTAGTCTCGGGAAACATAACCCCCCCCTCCTCCTCCCCGTATATACAGTTGGTATGTAGAAGGGTCACTGTTAAGTTCTTGGTCACAATGACTCCAAGGAAACTGGTCAAGACATCTGATCTGCAGGCAGCGTGTTACAGGGCAGGAGGAGCTGAGCAGATTGATATATAGCTTTCTGGGACTTATTTTATCCCTTTAAATCCTTTGCTCTTGTTAGGCTTGATAGTCCAGTGGGCGGTCCTAATCAGTAGAACCGCCCACTGGACTCTTACATCTTCAGGCTGCGTGTTATAGGGTAGGATGGGCTGAGCAGATTGATATATAGTTTTGTGGGATTTGTTTTATCCCTTTAAATCTCTTTGCTCTTTTTATGCTTGGGAGTCCAGTAGGCGGTCCTAATCAGTAGCACCGCCCACTGGACTGTCCTAATCAGTAGAACCACCCACTAGACTTACATCTGCAGGCAGCGTGTTGCAGGGCAGGAGGAGCTGAGCAGAATTATATATAGTTTTGTGGGAAAATATTTAATATGTCTTGTTTTATCACTTTAAATCCTTTTGCTCTTTTTATGCTTGGGAGTCCAGTGGGCGGTCCTAATCAATAGCACCGCCCACTGGACTCTTCACTTTTAGTGAATAAAATACAACATATACTGAATATTTTCCCCACAAAATTATATATCAATCTACTCAGACTCTCCTGCCCTATAACATACTGGGACATCCTGTCTTATAACATACAGATATGGGACAAGTTTTAATTTTTTTTTGGGAGTCTAGTGGGCAGCCTTAATCAGTAGAGCCGCCCACTGGACTGTCCTAATCAGTAGAGCCGCCCACTGGACTGTCCTAATCAGTAGAGCCGCCCACTGGACTGTCCTAATCAGTAGAGCCGCCCACTGGACTGTCCTAATCAGTAGAGCCGCCCACTGGACTGTCCTAATCAGTAGAGCCGCCCACTGGACTGTCCTAATCAGTAGAGCCGCCCACTGGACTGTCCTAATCAGTAGAGCCGCCCACTGGACTGTCCTAATCCTTAGCACCGCCCACTGGACTGTTCTAATCCGTAGCACCGCCCACTGGACTCTTCATATTAAATGAATAAAATACAACTTATACTGAATATTTTCTCCACAAAATGATATATCGATCTACTCGGACTCTTCTGCCTGATAACACGCTGCCTACAGATATGGATTAAGTATCAATCCATTCATTCATTTTTCTAACCAGTATAAAATATTTCACGAGGAACCTAATTTTTGAAGTCCATTAATGTATTTTGTCATCTAAATTGCATACATTATTAGATAGGTCTTATATACCTAATGGGGCTGGTGTACTTACTTTAAAAATCCAATTTAGAACAGCTATTTAATCCTACTTTTTTGTTTTCTTGTCTGATATTACAACTAGCATTCATAAATCTGTTCATTCTGACATAAATTTTCCAAGTAAGTACACCAGCCTCATCAGGGATCTAGTTAATAATGCATAGACTTGTATTGTGAAATATGGAACTTTTTTGGATATATTATTATTGAGCTAAACCATATTTTTTTTTTTTACATGTTGGCTTTATTAAAAATTTTAGCCTTTGTTTCCTCGGACCATGCTCTTTAGACTGACTCTTTCTTTAGTGAGTTAAATCTCTGTGATGTGTTCCAACTTTTTTTTTCTCAACTCTATTATTTTGTGACTAGACACCACATCAAAGTAGAGCTGAACTTTGATGAGGTCATAAACCAGCAAAGAGGAGCTTAGGAATAATAAATACAAAATCACAGACTCCCTAACGAGTTCTTCATTAACTCGTTTTGTTCCAACTTTTTTTTTTTTTTTATGACCAGAGAACACATCAATGTAGAGCTAAACTTTGATGTGGTCATAAACCAGCAAAGAGGAGCTTAGGAAAAAAAAAATGAAAAATCAGACTCCCTAACAGGGTCTTAGTTAATTCATTCTGTTCCACTGTTTTTTTGTTTTTTTTTGTTTTTTCAAATCCGCTATTTTGTGACTAGAGACCACATCAAAGTAGAGCTAAACTTTGATATGGTCATAAACCAGCAAAGAGGAGCTTAGGAAAAAAAATCAACTTGCTAACAGATTCTTAGTTAGCTCACTCTGTTTCTTCTCTTTTTTTCCCTCAACTTTGCTATTTTATGACCAAGGACCACATCAAAGTAGAGCTAAAGTTTGATGGGGTCATAAATCAGGAAAAAGGAGCATAGAAATAAAAAACTAAAAAATATATTAAAAAAAATCAAACTCCCTAACAAGTTCTTAGTTAACTCACTCTGTTCCTACTCTCTTTTTTTTTTTCTCAACTTTGCTATTTTATGACCAGAGACCACAACAAAGTAGAGTAAATTTTGATAAGGTCATAAATCAACAGAGGAGCATAGAAATAATAAAAAAAAATATAAAAAATAATCACAGACTCCCTAACAGGTTCTTAGTTAACTCACTCTGTTCCAATTCTCTTTTCTTTCTGAACTTTGCTATTTTATGACCAAGGGCCACATCAAAGTAGAGTAAACTTTGATGGGGTCATAAATCAGCAAAGAGGAACATAGAAATAAAAAACAAAAAAAATATAAAAAACAAAATCAAACTCCCTAACAGGTTCTTAGTTAACTCATTCTGTTCCAACTCCTTTCTTTTCTTAACTCTTAAACTTAACGCTTAAAACTTAGTTTCTTAAACTTTGATGTGGTCATAAATCAGCAAAGAGGAGCTTAGGAAAAAAAAAAAATAAAAGAAAAAAATAAAAAAATATCAAAGACTCCCTAACAGGTTCTTAGTTAACTCATCCTGCAGCCAGCATTGTGCATCAAACCTGCACCAAATCTGCATCAAAAACGCACCCTCTTTCTCATGGTCAGTAATCTCAGTTAATAATCGGGCGTCTTGTTTTATTACTTTTCGTCCGCAGGAGCGGAGAGATGCGGCGCAGCCATAATTATTAATGTATATACTACATGGGATTTGCTGCCATATTCCGCCGCTGTATGCCGGCTAGCCGAGATCCCAGATGTACGCGGTAATTAAAATGGTAACAGAAATGCACTTCATTAGAAGGACGGAAGTACTGTATCCGCTAATTAATTAAAATGCAGCACTATGACTTGCGCTATGTTTGTGACGCCCGGCAGCGCCACCTGCTGTTTCCGCCAAGATGGTGAAATAAGGTGGCCGAGCCTTTGTCTGTGGGAATCATAACTGCATGTCTGCAAGCGTCTGTTTTAATTTATTTGACCTTGTAAAATAAAAGAACATGAAATGACGTCTTGAGTTTTGGTTGTTTCCCTTCACCATCAATTTACTGCAATGTGCTAAACCGATCCCCTACTGGCTTCTAAGGGAACTGCAATTAGGAAGCAACCGGCAAATGGAAGGAAGGGTGTCCTAGAATTAGAGGAAACGGGCTGCCATTAACAGATTGAGCTCCCCCGTACACAAAGGAGAGGAGACCCGAAAGTAAGATCAAATTAGGACCCTTTTGAAAAACATAAGTTTCTCTTCGGCGGTCCCCCTGGTCTTTCTTCGGCGGTCACCCCTGGTCTTTCTTCGGCGGTCCCCCTGGTCTTTCTTCGGCGGTCCCCCTGGTCTTTCTTCGGCGGTCCCCCCTGGCCTTTCTTCGGCGGTCCCCCCTGGCCTTTCTTCGGCGGTCCCCCCTGGCCTTTCTTCGGCGGTCCCCCCTGGTCTTTCTTCGGCGGTCACCCATGGCCTTTCTTCGGCGGTCACCCATGGCCTTTCTTCGGCGGTCACCCTGGTCTTTCTTCGGCGGTCACCCCTGGTCTTTCTTCGGCGGTCACCCCTGGTCTTTCTTCGGCTGTCCCCCTGGTCTTTCTTCGGCGGTCACCCCTGGCCTTTCTTCGGCGGTCACCCCTGGTCTTTCTTCGGCGGTCACCCCTGGTCTTTCTTCGGCGGTCCCCCCTGGTCTTTCTTCGGCTTTCCCCCCTGGTCTTTCTTCGGCGGTCATCCCTGGTCTTTCTTCGGCGGTCCCCCCTGGTCTTTCTTCGGCGGTCATCCCTCGCCTTTCTTCGGCGGTCACCCTGGTCTTTCGGCGGTCTCCTTGGTCTTTCTTCAGTGGTCTCCCAGGTCTTTCTTCAGCAGTCCCCCGGTCTTTCTTCTGCGGTCCCCTTGGTCTTTCTTCAGCGGTCTCCCTGGTTTTTCTTCGGGGTCTCCCTGGTCTTTCTTCGACAGTCCCCCGGTCTTTCTTCTGCGGTCCCCTTGGTCTTTCTTCAGCGGTCTCCCTGGTTTTTCTTCGGGGTCTCCCTGGTCTTTCTTCGGGGGTCTCCCTAGTCTAGACACTACGAGCAGTATGAATAGAAGGGTAGCCACACAAGCCGGGATCATAAGCCAGGAGGTAACGTATAAGGTTCAGGGAGCAAACGGGAACATGCTCAGGAAGAGGTCTGAGGTCAGAAGCCAGGAGGTAACATATAAGGTTCAGGGAGCAGACAGAGACGTGCTCAGGAAGAGGTCCGAGGTCAGAAGCCAGGAGATAACGTATAAGCTTTAGGGAGCAGACAGGGATATGCTCAGGAAGAGGTCCGAGGTTAGAAGCTAGGAGGTAATGTATCAGGTTCAGGGAGCAGACCGAGACGTAGTCAGGAAGAGGTCCAAGGTCAGAAGCCATGAGGTAACGTATAAGGTTAAGAGATGTGGTCAGGAAGAGGTCCAAGGTGAGAAGCCAAGATCAGAACACTTACACCAGACAGGAGCCAAGAGCACACTGAGCAAACAGGAAGTACGACTGGTGAAGTTCAGAAAGAGCAAGCCCAGTAAAGAAACAGAGCAATCACCAGGAACAAGGCACATCTGTGAAGGCACCTCCCAAAACCATCGTGGACCCTAGTGCTAAAAGACAACCTGTCAGCAAGTGCACAAGACACATAGCAGAGCATTTTCAAATGCAAAATACTCCACACAGCGGAACCGTGACAAATATTTCCCAATTTCTACTTTGCAAAGTGTGGCAACCCTAAATGTCCGTGATGGTTGGCACATCGCCCTCGTCAGCTCCAAATATTAGGGACGTCACCATGAATGAACCATTAATGAATAATTCTATTTTTGTTTTTTTCCTTGGATTTTCTTTTTTCTTACATTCGCCTCCTTGCGCAAACACGTACATATCAGCCGTGAATTATTTAATTTATTTCTCATAATTCAGCGCTCGTGGAAAAAAAAAACCTCCTCCCATTATGTAATTTAATACCGTTCAGACAATTGAATTGCTTTCCATCGCCAGTCAGTATTATTTAAAATGAATCCTATTCCCGTACAATTGCATTCATATTTCCGCCGTGTAAAGTCCAATCTAGCGGCGACGTTATCATTCTGAAATACCGGCGTCGGGATCGCTGATGTTTATGAACGATTACGCCGCGCTTGTAGGTTGCCAGCGCATACATCACCCGTATCATAGGCAATGGCGGTAACCTTTTCGGAAGAAGTCAATAAATAAATATCACATTGTGTTTGCGGGAGAATCTGGCTCGTCTTTGCTTTTATTTAGTTTATTTGCTTTTTTATTTCTTTGTGGATTTGTTCTCGTCTGCCGGCTTATTGTTATTTATTCAGCTTGATCTCCGCGGCGCTCGTGAGCTTTATATCTCGGCAGATTTACTGTAAATGGTTGATTTGAGACTTAGCTGCTTCTTAACAACGCAAAATGAGAAGATCTTAATGTTCTGTCATCTAAGTATGTTAATGGGATTAGAGTTTAGCAATGGAGCTTAGAGGGATTCAGACCCACCATAAACAGCGGTGGTTTACTAACTAGATATCTCACCAAGGTCCTACGTATGGGTCATCTGATAAGGTCCATGCCAAGGGCCAGATCCAAGAGATTGGACACCACCAATAATGTGCCTATCTAAAGGCATAATTAAGCCATGGGGCACTTGAGAAGAGGGGGCCTTCTCTTCGTCTCGGTTGGCCACCCAATAAGGTCCATGCCGAGGGCCAGGTCCAAGAGATTGGACACCACCATTAATGTGCCTATCTAAAGGCATAAGTAAGCCGTGGGGCGCTTGAGAAGAGGAGGCCTTCTCTTGGTCTCGGTTGGCCACCCAATAAGGTCCATGCCGAGGGCCAGGTCCAAGAGATTGGACACCACCATTAATGTGCCTATCTAAAGGCATAAGTAAGCCGTGGGGCGCTTGAGAAGAGGAGGCCTTCTCTTGGTCTCGGTTGGCCACCCAATAAGGTCCATGCCAAGGGCCAGGTCCAAGAGATTGGACACCACCAATAATGTGCCTATCTAAAGGCATAATTAAGCCATGGGACACTTGAGAAGAGGGGGCCTTCTCTTCGTCTCGGTTGGCCACCCAATAAGGTCCATGCCGAGGGCCAGGTCCAAGAGATTGGACACCACCATTAATGTGCCTATCTAAAGGCATAAGTAAGCCATTGGGCGCTTGAGAAGAGGGGTCCTTCTTTTGGTCTCAGTTGGCCACCTAATAAGGTCCATGCCGTGGTCCAGGTCCAGGCACTTGAGAAGAGGGGTCCTTCTCTTGGTCTTGGTTGGCCACCAAATAAGGTCCATGCCGAGGTCAAAGAGATTGGATGCCACCATTAATACATTATGCTTATCTATAGGCATAAGTAAGCCATGGGGTGTTTGATTGAGGGGGGCCTTCTCTTGATCTCAGTTGGCCACCCAATAAGGTCCATGCCGAGGGCCAGGTCCAAGAGATTGGACACCACCATTAATGTGCCTATCTAAAGGCATAAGTAAGCCATTGGGCGCTTGAGAAGAGGGAGCTTTCTCTTGGTCTCAGTTGGCCACCCAATAAGGTCCATGCCGAGGGCCAGGTCCAAGAGATTGGACACCACCATTAATGTGCCTATCTAAAGGCATAAGTAAGCCATTGGGCGCTTGAGAAGAGGGGTCCTTCTCTTGGTCTCAGTTGGCCACCTAATAAGGTCCATGCCGTGGTCCAGGTCCAGGCACTTGAGAAGAGGGGTCCTTCTCTTGGTCTTGGTTGGCCACCAAATAAGGTCCATGCCGAGGTCAAAGAGATTGGATGCCACCATTAATACATTATGCCTATCTATAGGCATAAGTAAGCCATGGGGTGTTTGATTGAGGGGGGCCTTCTCTTGATCTCAGTTGGCCACCTAATGAGGTCCATGCCGAAGTCCAGGTCCAAGAGATTGGACACCACCATTAATGTGCCTATCTAAATCATAAGTAAGAAATGGGGGTGCTTGATTGAGGGGGCCTTCTCTTGGTCTCAGTTGCTCACCCAATGAGGTCTATGTTGAGGTCCAGGTCCAAGAGATTGGACACCACCATTAATGTGCCTATCTAAATCATGAGTAAGAAATGGGGGTGCTTGATTGAGGGGGCCTTCTCTTGGTCTCAGTTGGTCACCCAATGAGGTCCATGCTGAGGTCCAGGTCCAATAGATTGGACATCACCATTAATGAGACTATCTAAAGTCATGAGTAAGCGATGGGATACTTGAGACGAGGGGGCCTTCCCTTGGTCTTGGTTAGCCACCCATTAAGGTCCATGCCAAGGTCCAGGTTCAAGAGATTGGACACCACTATTCAGTAGCCTATCTAAAGGCATAAGTAAGTCATGGGGCCCTTGAGTATAGGGGTCCTTCTCTTGGTTTTTGTTGGCCGCATTCCCTTTGGCAAGAACCCATCAAGAACATCCCTCTACAGTAGAAATACGTCTTTACAAAAAAGGTGGTGGAAAAGTGGAAGAAGGTTCTTGGATAGAGGAGACAACCATCAGGAACTTCTGCACTAGATCCTGTTTGGTCTCTGCTTTGGGGCTCCTTCTCTTCTATGTAAGCCAATTCAGTAGCTTATCTAAAGGCATACATAAGCCATGGGCCCTTGAGAAAAGGGGGCTTTCTCTTGGTTTCAGTTGGCCCAATTTTCTTCTGCAAAAATCCATCAAGGACATCCCTCTACAGTAGAATTACGTCTTTACAAAAAAGGTGGTGGAAAAGTGGCCGAAGGTTCTTGGATAGAGGAGACCACCATCAGGAACTTCTGCACCAGATCCTGTTTGGTCTCTGCTCTAGGGCTCCTTCTCTTCTGTGTAAGCCAATTCAGTAGCCTATCTAAAGGCATACATAAGCCATGGGTCCTTGAGAAGAGGGGGCTTTCTCTTAGTTTCGGTTCGTCCAATTTCCTTTGGCAAGGACCCATCAAGGACATCCTTCCACATTAATACTACATCTTTAGCAAAAAGGTGGTGGACCATAGTCCAAGGTTCTTAGAGGAGACAACCACCTGGACCTTCTGCACCAGACCCTGTTTGATCTCTGCTCTGGGGCCCCATCTCGTCTGTGTAAGCCTATTCAGTAGCCTATCTAAAGGCATAAGTAAGCCATGGGACCCTTGAGAAGAGCGGGCCTCCTATCAGTTTTGGTTGGCCACATTCCCTTCAGCAAGAACCCATCAAAGACATCTCTTTACATTAGAATTGCGAAAAGTGGCCCAAGGTTCTTGGATAGAGGAGACAACCACCAGTACCTTCTGCACCAGATCCTGTTGGATCTCTGCTCTTTGGCCCTTTTTCATACAATCACTGGCCCTTATGTCTATGGTGAAACACACCTTTAAATCACTTAGTTTTTAAGGTTCTCAGATGTCCTAGCCAGAAGGCTTAAACCACAGAATATGTAAATTGTCTAGGACAAGATGGTTCATGTCCACATGTTCCTCACTACTCATACTGTCCATGCACTGCTGGTACTGAGAATATCTGTGGTGGCACTGATGCCAGCAGTGCAATTGGGTGGTCCCTAATCCCTCCGGGTGGGCGCCAATCCTTCCTTTCGATAGGTTATATCATAAATTTCTATTAGGAGTGTTAATTTGTACCACTATACTAGCTAAAGAGTTCTGTTAGAGAGTTATTTCCCAAAAAATAAAATGATCCCCTTCCATAGGATAGGAGATAACATGATGATAACTGTGCGTAGGGACCATCAGCGATCCCAATCACAAGGCTCTGGATCTGAATGAATGGGACTGACGGAAATAGCCGGGCAGTGGAAAATTTAGTAAATGCATAAGCACCAATTTGCATGTTGTTTTAAGAGTACCCTCTAAATACCCAGGGTATATCCTAGTGCAGGGAAAGGAAGAGATGAAGCCTCATTCAAAAAAATAAACAGGTCATCAAACCGTCCCTATCAAGGCATAAGAGGGCCCAGAGTTTGTTTTCACAGGATCCTCAGAGGCGGTCTTTATGATTTGCTACGTCATTGGCTAGCCACTGATTGGTTACAATGACCTCTTTAAGGATACCTCCTCCTTTATTTAGACCAGATTTCTTGTGACAGATTTTCAACCATATCTTATGTATTCTGACCACTCTCTTTGAGGAAGCCACCCCCAGAAGACCACCCAAATTTGATTAAAAATTGCATGTCTCAACTATGTTTCACTGTAAATCTAAATTAAAATGAATGTCTAGAAGGTTATTAAAGTATAGTAAACACTCAGAACAATACACCAGGGTAATTAGGATGTGAAGCTTACCTTAATACTGTAACTGCAAAGATGAAGAACCCTAAATCTTTACAGGATCCTCAGAGGCGGTCTTTACGGTTTGTCATGTCACTAACTAGTCACTGGTTGGTTGCTACAACCTATTTAAGGATACCATCTCCTTATCTAGACCAGATTTCTTGTGACAGATTTTCAACCATATATTATATATATTCTGACCATTCTCCTTAAGGAGGTCACCCCCAGAAGACCATGTCCGGGTGAAACCTCATCGAGATGACCACCCAAACCTGATTTAAAATTGCATGTCTTAACTACATTTCACTGTAAATCCAGACTGAAATTAATCTTCAGAAGGTTATTCAAGTATAGTAAACACTCATAACAACACTCTAGGGCAGTTAGGATGTGAGGCTTACCCTAATGCCGTAAGTGCAGAGATGAAGAACCCTAAATCTTTGCAGGATCTTCAGAGGCGGTCTTTACGGTTTGTCATGTCACTGACTAGTCACTGGTTGGTTGCTACAACGTCTTTAAGGATACCATCTCCTTATCTAGACCAGATTGCTTGTGACAGATATTCAACCATATTTATATATTCTGACCATTCTCTTTTAGGAGGTCACCCCCAGAAGACCATGTCCGGGTGAAATCTCATCGAGATGACCACCCAAACTTAAATTAAAATTGCTTGTCTCGACTATCTTTCATTGTAAATCCAGACTGAAATTAATCTCCAGAAGGTTATTAAACTATAGTAAACACTCATAACAACACTCTAGGGCAATTAGGATGTGAGGCTTACCCTAATGCCGTAAGTGCAGAGATGAAGAACCCTAAATCGTTAGAGGATCCTCAGAGGAGGTCTTTATGGTTTGTCATGTCACTGGTTGGTTGATACGACCTCTTTAGGGATACCACCACCTTATCTTGACCAGATTTCTTTCAACAGTTCTTCCACCATATATATTATGTATTCTGATCATTCTCTTTAAGGGGGCCACCCCCAGAAGACAACCTCTGGGTGAAACCTTATCAAGGTGACCACCCAAAATTGAATTACAATTGCTTATCTCAATTATGTTTCATTGTAAATCCAGAATGAAATGAATCTGTAGAAGGTTATTTTAGTATATTAAACCCTCAGAAGAATACACTAGGGTAATTAAGATGTGATCCTTACCCTAATGCCGTAACTGCAGATATGAAGAACTCTACATCTTTAGAGGATCCTCAGAGATGGTCTTTATGGTTTGTCATGTCACTGGCTAATCACTGGTTGGTTGATATGACCTCTTTAAGGATACCACCTCCTTATCTAGACCAGATTTTTGTGACAGATTTTCCACCATATATTGTGTATTCTGACCATTCTCTTTGAGGATCCCACCCCCAGAAGACCACCTTTGGGTGAAACCTCATTGAAATGACCACAGAATATTGAATTAAAATTTATTGTCTTAACTAGGCTTCACTGTATAGAAATTCACACTAAAATGAAGGCTATTAAAGCATAGTCAACACTCGTAATACCACACCAGACGTCCTTAGGGTGTGCGGTATTTCCATAATTATATTAGAAAACATGGCGGTCATAGATATTACTAATAATGTATATTTAATATAAAACTTTCTGTAATCGTATTGAATTTTTTTAGAGTTTCGGTTGGGAATTTGGGTCTTCCCTCCGCCCCGATTATTTGTGTGTGCCAAATTCATGTAGGGTGTTGTGTGATGACTCAGGTAACATTTGTTATTGCCCAATCTAAAATTACAGCACAGACTTACTACAGGTGCACGTACCAGTATATAAATTTAATAATAGTATGGAGAACTAGAGAAAAATTAGTAACTGATTTTTTGGTAAGTTTCCGATCAGGGGAGGTTTGACCCCAATAACTGCTTTAACACCTTCTTTCCCGACATGGCCAATTTTCATTTTTGGGCTTTGATTTCTTCCTTGGGGTTGCCTTTTCTGTTCTGTTCTGAACTACATGGGGTTGTTTTCTTCAGTCATTCTGGACCAGTTGGGGTTTTCTTCTGGGCCACTTGGGTTTGTCTTCTTCTGGACCACTTAGGGCTTTCTTTTTCTGGTCCACTTGGGATTGTCTTCTTCTGGACCACTTAAGGTTTCTGTCTCCTGGCTCATTTGGGATTGTCTTTTTCTGTTTTCTTTCGGACCACTTGGGGTTGCCTTCTTCTTGGTCACTTAGGGTTGTCTTCTTCTGATCCACATGTGGTTGTCTTCTTCAGTCGTGTTCTCGACCACTTAGGGTTTTCTTCTTCTGAACCACTTGTGATTGTCTTTTTCTGGACCACTTAGAATTTTTTCTTCTGGGCCACTTGGGTTTTTTTCTATTGGACCATTTATGGTTTTCTTCTTCTGAGCCACTTGGGTTTGTCTTCTTCTGGACCATTTAGGGTTTTCTTCTTCTAGGCCACTTGGGAATGTCTTTTTCTGTTTTCTTGTGGACCACTTGGATTTGTGTTCTTCTGGATCACTTGGGATTGTCCTCTTCTGTATCACTTGGGATTGTCTTCTTCTGAACTACTTAGGGTATTTTTTTTTCTTCTGGGCCACTTGAGTTTGAATTCGTCTGGACCACATAGGGTTTTCTTCTTCTTGACCCCTTCAAAATGTCTTTTTCTGTTTTCCTTTGGATCATATGGGTTTGTGTTCTTTTTGACCACTTGGGTTTGTCTAAAGCGGGCTTTACACGCTGCGACATCGCTAATGCGAACTCGTTGGGGTCACGGAATTCGTGACGCACATCCGGCCGCATTAGCGATGCCGTTGCGTGTAACACCGATAAGCGATTTTGCATCGTTGCAAAAACGTGCAAAATCGCTAATCGGCGACACGGGGGTCCATTCTCAAATCTCGTTACTGCAGCAGTAACGAGGTTGTTCCTCGTTCCTGCGGCAGCACACATCGCTGCGTGTGACGCCGCAGCAACGAGGAAGCTCTCCTTACCTGCCTCCCGGCCGCTATGCGGAAGGAAGGTGGGCGGGATGTTACGTCCCGCTCAGCTCCGCCCCTCCGCTGCTATTGGGCGGCGGTTCAGTGACGTCGCTGTGACGCCGCACGGACCGCCCCCTTAGAAAGGAGGCAGTTCGCCCGTCACAGCGACGTCGCCGGACAGGTATGTATGTGTGACCGGTCTGGGCGATGTTGTGCGGCACGGGCAGCGATTTGCCCGTGTCGCGCAACAGATGGGGGCGGCTACCCACACTACCGATATCGGGACCGATATCGCAG
Organism: Anomaloglossus baeobatrachus; assembly: GCF_048569485.1. Lineage (NCBI taxonomy): Eukaryota > Metazoa > Chordata > Amphibia > Anura > Aromobatidae > Anomaloglossus > Anomaloglossus baeobatrachus. Next base: position 31,753,202 of record NC_134363.1, on the reverse strand, counting down.
TGTGTAAAGTAGCCTTTATTCTGGATCACTTGAGATTGTCTTCTTCTAGATCACTTGGGATTGTCTTCTTCTGGACTCCTTAGGGTATTTTTTTCTTCTTGGCCACTTCGGTTTGAATTCTTCTGGACCACGTAGGGTTTTCTTCTTCTTGGCCACTTGGAAATGTCTTTTTCTGTTTTCCTTTGGATCATTTGGGTTTGTGTTCTTTTGGACCACTCGGATTTGTGTTCCTCTAGATCACTTGGAGTTCTCTTCTTCTGGCCCACTTAAGGTTGCCTTCATCTGGACCACTTAGGTTTGTCTTCTTCTGGATCACTTGGGATTGTCTTCTTCTGGACTACTTAGGTTTTTTTTTTCCCTTCTGGGCCACTTGGGTTTGAATTCTTCTGGACCACGTAGGGTTTTCTTCTTCTTGGCCACTTGGAAATGTCTTTTTCTGTTCTCCTTTGGATCATTTGGGTTTGTGTTCTTTTGGACCACTCGGATTTGTGTTCTTCTAGATCACTTGGAGATGACTTCTTCTGGACCACTTAAGGTTGGGTTGTCTTTATCTGGACCACTTAGGTTTGTCTTCTTCTGCACCACTTGGGGGTATCTTTTTCTGTCTTCTTCTGACTACTTTGAGTTTTCTTCTTCTTTTTTTTCTCTTGGACCACTTGGAATTGTCTTCTACTGTTTTCTTCTGGGTCATTTAGGGTTGTCTTCTACTAGGCCACTTGGGATTGTATTTTTCGGTTTTCTTCTGGATCACTTGGAGTTGTCTTCCTCTATTCTCTTCTGGACCACTAAAAAATCATTTGATTTTCCAGTGCGCCAGTTGAACCCTAAAGAAACTTTCCAATGACTTCACAAGGTTTATTAATTATATTGGAGTTCGTCACCATTGCTGACCCAGCTCATTAGTGATCATAAACATTATGTATAGCCATGATGTAGTTAAACCCCTGAAGGGATCATCAGGCCTTGACTTGCAGGTATCACTAGTACAGAACCATCGCCCTGGCTTTCACCCCTCCCTGGTCCTCCCATGTCGAGAGCAGTTGGACCTGTTTATATTCTGCACCATTTGTAGGATCAACTTTGTGGATGTCACATCTTTTCCTAGAACTATAGCAAAAATCCCACAATGAAGCTGCTCCTGAGGTCTGGGCTCTACAGCGCCCTCCTGTGCCTGGGTAAGTACTCGCTGATGTCTAGAAGGACAGGATGTAATTCCGTAAGTGGTTTAAAAATGACAAAAATGTCAAGACGCTGGATCCTGGAAAGTCTCTCCTTGTAATAATGTGTAATTAATGTAGCGCAGGTTTCCAGCCTAGACTCAGTTTCTCAGATGGATTAAGTAGATCAGCGTTTCGCTGTATCGCGCTAATTGACGGCAACCCGCGGAGGGCCGGGATACCCAGGCAATTTACTGAGCGGTGTCTCCAGGAATAAGGCTCCGGCTTGTATTATTGGGGTTGTCTTCTACTGGACTTTTAGGGCTGAATTGTTTTTTATCAGAGTCTCAGCTCAATTTATGATCCACTGACATGTAAAAGCCTGCAGATCCATCAAAAATGAATGAAGAAATTGGAAACTGTCAGCAAGCTGGGAACTGGCTGTCGATGGACTTTAATATATAAAGCTGAGTGAGTGTGTGTGTTTATGTATGTGTGTGTTTATGTATGTGTGTGTGTGTGTGTGTGTTTATGTATGTGTGTGTGTGTGTGTGTGTGTTTATGTATGTGTGTGTGTGTGTGTGCGCGTGTGTGTGTGTGTGTGTGTGTATGTATGTATATTTGTGTATGTATGTGTATGTATGTGTGTGCATGTGTGTATATTTGTGTATGTATGTATGTATGTGTATGTGTATGTATGTATGTGTATGTATGTATGTGTATGTATGTATGTGTGTGCATGTGTGTATATTTGTGTATGTATGTATGTATGTAGGTATGTATGTGTATGTATGTGTATGTATGTATGTATGTGTATGTATGTGTATGTATGTGTATGTGTGTGTATGTGTATGTATGTGTGTGTAATTGTGTGTGTGTCTCCGCTAAAGGAATCCGCACCGTCGTATTTCCAATCATGAAATTTTGCACAGACTCCGCATGTGACTCAGGGAACGTCATAGACTATGTTTTAAGGAGAAAATTTAACCCCGCACTTTACAGTTATTCACTCAAAAACCTGGTTTCATTAAAGTGAATGGAGCTGGGAGCTACAGGTCATTAATAGGAGCTGTGATTGGTTGCTATAGGAACAAAGGACATTCTCAGGATAAGAAGCTTCTGTGTGAGGTAATATGATATCGTTAGAGACAGAGACTGAGAGACAGACAGAGGGAGACAGAAAGACAGACAAAGACAGAGAGACAACGAGAGAGACAGACAGAGACATAGAGAGAGACAGAGAGACAGAGAGACAGGGAGACAGAAAGAGACAGAGAGAGACAAACAAAAAGAGACAAACAGAGACAGACAGAAAGAAAGAAAGATAGACAAAGAGAGACAAACAGAGAGAGACAGACAAAGAGTAAAACAGAGATAGATAAAGAGACAGAAAGAGACAGAGAGAGACAAACAGAGAGACAGACAAAGAGTAAAACAAAGACAAAGAGACAGAGAGAGATAGACAGACAGGGAAAGAGACAGACAGGGAGACAGACAGAGACAGACAGATAATGGCAGAGAGAGAAACAGACAGACAGACAGAAATACAGACAGAGACAGACAAAGAGAGACAGACAGAGAAACAGAAAGACAGACAGAGAGACGGACAGACAGAGAGAAAGAAAGATAGACAGAGACAGACAAAGAGAGACAAACAGAGAGAGACAGACAAAGAAAGAGACAAAGAGACGGACAGGGAGACAGAGACAGACAGAGACAGAGACAGACAAAGAAACAGACAGAGACAGACAAAGAAATAGACAGAGACACAGACAGACAGAGACAGACAAAGAGAGACAGACAGACAGAGACAGACAGAGACAGACAGAGACAGAGAGAGGCAGACAGACAAAGAAACAGACAGAGACACAGACAAAGAGAGACAGACAGAGACAGACAGAGACAGAGAGAGGCAGACAGACAGAGAGACACTTCGTTACTCTCCCGGGCGATGCCGGGTACTGCGGCTAGTATTATTATATTCATGGTATGTAAATTAATACTCCGGAGATCACCTCATTACTTATTCATTTTGCAACTTTCCAATTGTTTTATGTCTGCAGCTTTTCTGGCTACAGACTACATACATATACACCATGCATCGTCTGTTCTTGCGGTCATGCCACTTTCCAGTTGTCCCATCTTGTGGGTAACTAACGAGTCTATAGACTGATGGACATCTTATAAATGATGTATAAAATTAGAAAAGCAGATCCTTCTTTTCCAGAAACAGCGCCACCCTTAACCATAGGCTACGTCCGGTATTGCAGCCTTCATGTAAATGGGGTTGTTCTGGAATATCTGACATAGCCTATAATCATGGGCAGCGCTGTTCAGGAGGTTATACATTGGTGTGGCTGGTGGCGTAACTTGAAGTACCCATAGTAATAGTTACCTTGAACACCAAATTTTATTGGGGAGCCAAACTTCACCCCTCGCCCCCATATGATCCAGGAGAACCAGTAGTAAGCACCGCTGCTTCTTGCCGCAACACCAGTGTGGTGCTTCTTTTTGGAACTTTAGACAGTCAAGCTAAATATGTAAATTTTGTTATCTTGTTTGTCATCATATGCACTCTGCATAGGCAGTAACTGAGATGAAAAAGCTCTCAGTATAATATAGTTAGTTTTGTCATCTGGTCATTCTTTATGCCGAACAAACTGATCTTAACTTCAGCACTCTGCATTGGAAACACAGCAGGGTTTAGCAAGGCAGTCGTCATGAGTTTGTCATCATCTGCGTTCTGCATAGTCAGCAACTGAGATGGCAAAGCTCATATAGTTAGTTTTGTCATCCGGACCCTGCTTATGCAGAGAAAACTCATCTTAACTTCAGCGCTCTGCATAGGAAACGCAGTAGGGAATAGCAACGCAGTTGACATTAGTCTGTCATCATCTGCGCTCTTCATAGGCAGCAACCAAGAGGACAAAGCTCTCAGTATAATATAGAGTTTTTTCTCATCAGGTTGCTGCTTATACAGAGCAAACTCATCTTGACTGGGTTCAGCAACGCAGTCTGTCATCATCTACGCTCTGCATTGGCAGCAACCGAGATGCCAAAACTCTCAGTATAATATATATATTTTTGTCATCAGGTTGCTTCTTATTCAGAGAAAGAGACTTCAGCGCTCTGCATAGGAAATGCGACAGGGTTCAGCAAGGCAGTCGACATGAGTCTGTCATCATCTGCGCTCTGCATAGTCAGCAACTGAGATAACAAAGCTCATATAGTTAGTTTTGTCATCTGGTCCCTGCTTATGCAGAGCAAGCTCATCTTGACTTCAGCGCTTTGCATAGGAAATGCAGTAGGGTATAGCAATGCAGTCGACATTAGTCTGTCATCATCTGCACTCTGCATAGGCAGCAACCAAGATGGCAAAGCTCTCAGTATAATATAGGGTTTATTGTCATCAGGTTGCTGCTTATGCAAAGAAAGCTCATCTTGACTTCAGTGCTGTGCATAGGAAATGCAGCAGAGTTCAGCAAGGCAGTCGATATGAGCCTGTCATCATCTGCACTCTGCATAGGCAGCAACCAAGATGACAAAGCTCTCAGTATAATATATATATTTTTGTCATCAGGTTGCTGCTTATGCAGAGCAAACTCATCTTTACTGGGTTCAGCAAGGCAGCCTGTCATCATCTACGCTCTGCATAGGCAGCAACCGAGATGCCAAAGCTCTCAGTATAATATATATATTTTTGTCATCAGGTTGCTTCTTATGCAGAGAAAGCTCATCATGACTTCAGCGCTCTGCATAGGAAATGCGACAGGGTTCAGAAAGGCAGTCGACATGAGTCTGTCATCATCTGCGCTCTGCATAGGCAGCAACTGAGATGACAACGCTTAGTATAATATAGTTAGTTTTGATTAGGATTTTACATAGAACACAAGGTGTATGTTTGACTGTGTATTATAATTATGGTATACGGATGTTTACTGTGCGGTGTTGTAGACTCGCTGTGCAGGAAGCTCAGGGTTTATTTGCTGTTTTATGTGATGATGACGGGATCACTTTAAGAGAAACACATCCTTTAAAAATACAGCGAATCCCTAGAAAACTGGGTTTTACCACCGCAAGATTTACAGAGATATGACTAAAAGCGAAACTTTACTTTGAAGATGCAATAATATTATTCAAGATAGGAAAAGTATATGTGATGGAGTTCAGTTTTGTTAGTTGGGAGGATCAGTAAGAAGGGGACGATGTACAATTAAAAGCTTATAATTGCTTATATAACTAACTGCTATAGTATCTTCTCCTAAGTGTAGGGATATAACCAGTATAATACTGCCCCTATGTACAAGAATATAACTGCTATAATACTGCCCCCTATGTACAAGAATATAACTACTATAATACTGCCCCCTATGTACAAGAATATAACTACTATAATACTGCCCCCTATGTACAAGAATATAACTACTATAATACTGCCCCCTATATACAAGAATATAACTACTATAATACTGCCCCCTATGTACAAGAATATAACTACTATAATACTGCCCCTATGTACAAGAATATAACTACTATAATACTGCCCCTATGTACAAGAATATAACTACTATAATACTGCCCCTATATACAAGAATATAACTACTATAATACTGCCCCTATGTACAAGAATATAACTGCTATAATACTGCCCCCTATGTACAAGAATATAACTACTATAATACTGCCCCCTATGTACAAGAATATAACTACTATAATACTGCCCCCTATGTACAAGAATATAACTACTATAATACTGCCCCTATGTACAAGAATATAACTGCTATAATACTGCCCCCTATGTACAAGAATATAACTACTATAATACTGCCCCTATGTACAAGAATATAACTACTATAATACTGCCCTCTATGTACAAGAATATAACTACTATAATACTGCCCCCTATGTACAAGACTATAACTACTATAATACTGCCCCCTATGTACAAGAATATAACTACTATAATACTGCCCCTATGTACAAGAATATAACTACTATAATACTGCCCCTATGTACAAGAATATAACTGCTATAATACTGCCCCCTATGTACAAGAATATAACTGCTATAATACTGCCCCCTATGTACAAGAATATAACTACTATAATACTGCTCCTATGTACAAGAATATAACTACTATAATACTGCTCCTATGTACAAGAATATAACTACTATAATACTGCCCCCTATGTACAAGAATATAATTACTATAATACTGCCCCTATGTACAAGAATATAACTACTATAATACTGCTCCTATGTACAAGAATATAATTACTATAATACTGCCCCTATGTACAAGAATATAACTACTATAATACTGCCCCTATGTACAAGAATATAACTACTATAATACTGCCCCTATGTACATGAATATATCTACTATAATACTGCTCCTATGTACAAGAATATAACTACTATAATACTGCCCCTATGTACAAGAATATAACTACTATAATACTGCTCCTATGTACTGCTATAATACTGAACATATATTCGGGATTAAGGTGTATCTGTAATTCTCATGTTTTGGGTTCCTCTGTGTTTAGCTGTCGGACTCCAGTGCTACCACTTCAAGGGTATGCCGGATCATGCTACCAAAGAGCAGACAGTCATGACCTGTGATGACAGTACACAGCTGCACTGCAGTTCTACAATTATGACATACAGTGGTGAGTAGGTCTTACCCTAATCTTTAAAGTCTACCTCCACTCAATGGAACAATCCAGAAGATAACATTGATGAGACGGGACCTCCACCATAAATGATGTTTGATGGCTCCCATGTCCCAGTACAGATGGACACCACGCTTCCTGATATTCCAGTACTTGTTTGTTTAGTGCCACACACCAATGTCACCGTCATGAGACCCAACCTTCAACTTGGGCCTCCTACTCAAAGAGATTCTGAAGGCCACTTTCACATATTGATGGTCTTCTTATCCGGCTTTCCATCCTCCCTATCTGTAGAGCAGGAGACCTCAATGATTAGTGCTCAATTCAGTATTACCATTCTTAGGTTTGCTCCATGGTGGTGTCCTGACCAAGGGATGTTCTACTGGAGAATACTGCAACAAAACAGTGCCCGGCTCCCTCAAACACATCGAAACCAGTCATACCAGTCGTTGTTGTAATCACGATCTATGTAACCAAGACTTGGTACCAGGTTAGTAGATCTTCTGTCTACGTCCATCTATCCACACAAAGAAAATGTTGAGGAGGTGTTCACCCTTTGACTTCTGTTAGGTCCCACTGTGAAGACCCTTCTCAACCACGTTTTTTTATAGCCTGACTCAATCCACTATCTCGATTTCAGATCTAGGAGATGACTTCCATACTGAGTGTTTGGCATGCCAAGGTCAACCGTTAGCTTGTGGTGGCAGTGATCTTCCGAGTTTGACATGTGGATCTTCCCAGAAATCCTGTATTGAGGTCTCCATCACCACCACATTGAGTCAAGGTAGGTTTTATCAGGCCTTAAAGGGTGCTTTGGAGAGTACAAAACCGGAAATGGGGTGGGTGACTACATATTGTCATTTATGGTGGCTTATTAGGGTTTTCTAATTTTAGAGGGACCTTCAATTCGAAAATGATTGGGGTGTTGATGGTGGGGTCACCAGGGCACCCATATAAAGATTTGACACCATTCATCCTGGGTCAGTTCTGTCCCATATGGATGTTAGCGTTCTTTTGAGATTGTGTTCTTTAAGGGTAGCTGAAGTCTACATTTTTTAACATTATAGCCCCGATTTCCAGGTCTTGAGACCCAACCGATTGCTCAAACCAAGGGTCAGAAGCCGTCAACTTGTGTTTGAGTGGAAGCATGGTGGCAGGGCTGGTAAAAGACCCTGATTTCCCAGAAGTTACGCATTTTTAGGGCCCTCACCTGGTCTGTGACTAGGACACCTAGAAGGAGATACATGTGGTCTATCCCTGTGCCAGCCCTGCAGTGTAGTTCCACCTCCCCAATGTTGGTTACCCACATCCATGGATATAACTTGCCCACTTCCCTTGCTGGGATTCACACCTCGAAAATCAACTTTTGACGAGCTCTTCAAGTTCTCTTGAAATGGTGGACGAACCCATCGCCTCCCTATCTGCTTGACCTCAACCATAACCTGAGCTGTTCTGACCCTTGGTTTGAGCAATCGCTTGAAGGAGTCTCAAGGCCCAGACCACCATTAATGAACATTCGAGGGCTGTGACATTTAAAAAAAAAAAAAGGTAAATGCTTAGTTGCCCATAGCAGTACCCGTCACAATTGTTTTATAGCAATACCGTTTACAATGCCTCCTAACAGAACTAGCCATGGTGCCTCTATCATGGCCACGGTGCTGTATATCAGAATCCGAACAATATACAGCAGCCTCAGGGCACAGCCACAGTATCCAATAACAGTGTCAGCCATATAGACCTCACAGCACTGCCTTCATAACAGAGCCAGACAGAGTGTATCCACAACAGTGTCCCATAACACGACCAAAGTGCCGTCATACAGTGCCATCCAAAATGCCTATATAACAGTGCCATTTACAATGCCTGTATGAGAGTGCCATCCACAATGCCTGTATGAGAGTGCCATCCACAATGCCTGTATGAGAGTGCCATCCACAATGCCTGTATGAGAGTGCCATCCACAATGCCTGTATGAGAGTGCCATCCACAATGCCTGTATGAGAGTGCCATCCACAATGCCTGTATAAGAGTGCCATTCACAATACCTCTATAACAGTGCCATCCACAATGCCTGAATAACAGTGCCATTCAAAATGCCTGTATGAGAGTGCCATCCACAATGCCTGTATAAGAGTGCCATCCACAATGCCTGAATAACAGTGCCATTCAAAATGCCTATATAACAGTGCCATCCACACTACTTGTATAACAGTGCCATGCACTTTGTCTCTATAAAAGTGCTATCCAGATTGCCTGTATAACAGTGCCATCCACAATGCCTGTATAACAGTGTCAGCCGCAATAAGTCATATCAGAGCCACCCACAGTGTCGCCATATCAGTGCCAACCACAGTGGTTTGATAACATTGCCAGTTAATGTTTCTCCAAAAGTGAGAAGCACAGTGCCCTTTACATCCCAGTTTCCTGACATGAGGGGTATCCGGATATCAGAATTAATTTACAGGTTGTGAGTGGCATTAATTAGAGCTGCCCGGGCCTTGATTGCAACCTTGAACCGGTCTCGTTGCCGCAACGTACAATTGTATATAACAGTATCCTGCAATAAATACATGATAACCCTTCTCCGGAGAGGTCAGCGGGACGCTGCGGAGATTGCCGTAGCCGCGCTCACGTCTCCGCGAGGAGTTCTGCTCCCTAGAAATCTAAATTATTCATAATGACACACTCCGTCTTGTCCTGAGTACCAGTGCATTAGTCCTGACAGATTAAGATGGGCTTAAGAGTTGGATAATCCCCTTAATAACCCTATTGCCATTTAGGCAAAAAGGAAAATAAAATGGGACGGCGATGAAAAGAGCGCGGGGAAACGGCCGCCCGTGCACTGATGTGACAGGTAAATCCTCATGTACGGGAATAGAGTGGTATTAATTCCTACTTCATGTACACACCGACACCGCTCCTGACGTCCATTTTTCATACCAACATCCCCCTATAATTATATGGGCGAGCGTCACCTGCTGTGGAGATATAATAACTGCAGGGCTACAGTTTTTGGATATATTACTATTAATTTTATACTAGCTGTTGTACCCGGCGTAGCCTGGGATAGTAACTGTCTCTCTGTCTCTCTCTGTGTCTGTCTCTACTTCTCTGTCTCTGTCTGTCTCTCTTTGTCTCTGTCTGTCTCTGTCTGTCTTTTTCCCTGTCTAACTCTCTATCTCTGTCTCTGTGTGTCTGTCTGTCTGTCTCGCTCTCTTTCCCTGACTGTTTCTTTCCCTGTCTGTCTATCTCTTTCCCTGTCTGGCTTTTTCCCTATCTGTCGGTATCTTTGTCTGTGTCTATCTATGTCTGTCTGTCTCTTTGTCTGTGTCTGTGTGTCTCGGTCTGTATCTTTCCCTGTCTGCCCTTTTCTCTGTCGGTCTCTTTCCCTGTCTGCCTCTTTCTGTCTCTTTCCCTATATTTCTCTTTCCCTGACTGTCTCTTTCCCTGCCTCCCTTTTTCTCTCTGTCTCTTTCCCTGTCTACTTCTTTCTGTCTGTCTGTCTGTCTCTTTCCCTGTCTGCCTCTGTATGTCTCTTTCCCTGTCTGTCTCTGTCTGTCTGTCTCTGTCTCTCTCTCTCTTTCTCCACCGATATCATATTACCTCACGCATAAGTTTCTTATATTATGAATGTCCTTTGTTGCCTATAGCAACCAATCACAGCTCCTATTAATGACCTGTAGCTCCCAGCTCCATTCACTTTAATGTACGCAGATTTTTGGTGAATAACTGTAAAGTGCGGGGTTAAATTTCCCCTTAAAACACAGTCTATGACAGACCCTGAGTCAAATGGGGAGTCTGTGCAAAATTTCGTGATTGTAAATGCTACGGTTCATATTCCTTTAGCGGACACACACACACACACATATATACATACACACACACACACACACATATATACATACACACACACACACACATATATACATACACACACACACACACACACACACACATATATACATACACACACACACACACATATATACATACACACGCATACACACACACACACACACACATATATACATACATACAGTTAGGTCCAGAAATATGTGGACAGTGACACAATTTTGGCGAGTTGGGCTCTGCATGCCGCCACATTGGATTTGAAATGAAACCTCTACAACAGAATTCAAGTGCAGATTGTAACGTTTAATTTGAAGGTTTGAACAAAAATATCTGATAGAAATTGTAGGAATTGTCACATTTCTTTACAAACACTCCACATTTTAGGAGGTCAAAAGTAATTGGACAAATAAACCAAACCCAAACAAAATATTTTTATTTTCAATATTTTGTTGCGAATCCTTTGGAGGCAATCACTGCCTTAAGTCTGGAACCCATGGACATCACCAAACGCTGGGTTTCCTCCTTCTTAATGCTTTGCCAGGCCTTTACAGCCGCAGCCTTCAGGTCTTGCTTGTTTGTGGGTCTTTCCGTCTTAAGTCTGGATTTGAGCAAGTGAAATGCATGCTCAATTGGGTTAAGATCTGGTGATTGACTTGGCCATTGCAGAATGTTCCACTTTTTTGCACTCATGAACTCCTGGGTAGCTTTGGCTGTATGCTTGGGGTCATTGTCCATCTGTACTATGAAGCGCCGTCCGATCAACTTTGCGGCATTTGGCTGAATCTGGGCTGAAAGTATATCCCGGTACACTTCAGAATTCATCCGGCTACTCTTGTCTGCTGTTATGTCATCAATAAACACAAGTGACCCAGTGCCATTGAAAGCCATGCATGCCCATGCCATCACGTTGCCTCCACCATGTTTTACAGAGGATGTGGTGTGCCTTGGATCATGTGCCGTTCCCTTTCTTCTCCACACTTTTTTCTTCCCATCATTCTGGTACAGGTTGATCTTGGTCTCATCTGTCCATAGAATACTTTTCCAGAACTGAGCTGGCTTCATGAGGTGTTTTTCAGCAAATTTAACTCTGGCCTGTCTATTTTTGGAATTGATGAATGGTTTGCATCTAGATGTGAACCCTTTGTATTTACTTTCATGGAGTCTTCTCTTTACTGTTGACTTAGAGACAGATACACCTACTTCACTGAGAGTGTTCTGGACTTCAGTTGATGTTGTGAACAGGTTCTTCTTCACCAAAGAAAGTATGCGGCGTTCATCCACCACTGTTGTCATCCGTGGACGCCCAGGCCTTTTTGAGTTTCCAAGCTCACCAGTCAATTCCTTTTTTCTCAGAATGTACCCGACTGTTGATTTTGCTACTCCAAGCATGTCTGCTATCTCTCTGATGGATTTTTTCTTTTTTTTCAGCCTCAGGATGTTCTGCTTCACCTCAATTGAGAGTTCCTTAGACCGCATGTTGTCTGGTCACAGCAACAGCTTCCAAATGCAAAACCACACACCTGTAATCAACCCCAGACCTTTTAACTACTTCATTGATTACAGGTTAATGAGGGAGACGCCTTCAGAGTTAATTGCAGCCCTTAGAGTCCCTTGTCCAATTACTTTTGGTTCCTTGAAAAAGAGGAGGCTATGCATTACAGAGCTATGATTCCTAAACCCTTTCTCCGATTTGGATGTGAAAACTCTCATATTGCAGCTGGGAGTGTGCACTTTCAGCCCATATTATATATATAATTGCATTTCTGAACATGTTTTTGTAAACAGCTAAAATAACAAAACTTGTGTCACTGTCCAAATATTTCTGGACCTAACTGTACATACATACATACATACACACACATACATACATACCTACACATACATACATACCTACACATACATACCTACATACACACACACACACACACACACACACACACACACATACATACCTACATACACTCAGCTTTATATATTAGATGTATAATATATATTCACATTCTCTCTGGTCCTGGCAGAAACCCATCACACCATGATAAAGAGCTGCAGTAACACGTCCACCTGTCCCGGGCTCGCTGCATTCAGCAATGGGCAACATAAGCTGTCATACGCCTCTAGCCATCACTGCTGTACCGGAAGCCAGTGCAACCGAGGGCACTTTAAGGGTAAGAAGTGGAAAAAACGTCATCTAGTTACAAAGGCTCCTGGCAGGGGTGGGATATTTTGGGCAACAGGAGACAAGTTGGTTTTTAAGGTTGATGTTTTCGAAGATGGAAAGATGGGAAAGTGGAAAGCTCCGAGGGACTTTGACGAGGTGATTGGGTCAGAACATCTATAAAACAGCAGGTCTTATGGGGTGTTCCCGACATACAGCAGGTCTTGTGGAGTATTCTCGGTATACAGCAGGTCTTGTGAGGTGTTCTCGGTATATGGCAGGTCTTGTGGGGGGTTCCCGGTATATGGCAGGTCTTGTGGGGGGTTCCCGGTATATGGCAGGTCTTGTAGGGTGTTCATGATATACCACAGGTCTTGTGGGGTGTTCCTGATGTATGGCAGGTTATGTGGGGTGTTCCCGGCATACGAGAGGTCTTGTGGGGTGTTCTTAATATATGACAGGTCTTGTGGAGTGTTTTCGGTATACGGCAGGTATTGTGGGGTGTTCACGACATACGGCAGGTCTCATGAGGAATCCTCACTATACAGCAGGTCTTTTGGGGTGTTACCGGTATATGGCAGGTCTTGTGGGGTGTTCCCAGTATATGGGGGGTCTTGTAGGGTGTCCATGATATATGGCAGGTCTTGTGGGGTGTTCCCGATGTATGGCAGGTTATGTGGGGTGTTCCCGGCATACGGCAGGTCTTGTATGGAATCCTCAATAGTCTTATTGGTTGTTACCAGTCTGCGGCAGGTCTTGTGGAGTATTCCCAGTATATAGCAGGTCTTCTGGGGTGTACCTAGTTCATGGCAAGTCTTTCTTGTTCCTGATAGACAACAGATGTTGTGGTGTATTTACAGTATACAGCAGATCTTGGAGGGTTCCCATCATATGTCAGGTCAGGTCTTGTGGGGTGTTTCCAATATATGGCAGGTCTTGTAGGCTGTTCCTGGTCTATGGCAGGTCTTATGATGTGTTCTCGGTATATGACATGTCTAATGGAATGTTCTCAGTATATGGCAGGTCTTTTGGGGTGCTCCTGGTATATGACAGGTCTTGTGGGGTGTTCCTGGTATACGGCAGGTCTTGTGAGGTGTTCCCTGTATATGGTAGATGTTATAGTGTGTTCACAGTATACGTCAGGTCTTGTGGGGTGTTCCCAGTATACGGCACATTTTCCAGGGAGTTCCCAGTATTTTGCTGGCCTTGTGGGGAGATCATGGTGCATGGCTGGTTTTGTCGGATGTTCCCAATGTTCCCAGTCTACAGCAGTTCTTGCAGGTTGTTACCGGTATATGGTAAGTCTTTTGAGGTGCTACTGGTCTACAGTAGGTCTTGTGGAGTGTTCTCTGTATAAAGTAAGTCTGTGGGGAGTTCCCAGTATACAGCAGGTCTCGTAGGGTGTTCACAGTATATGGCAGGTCTTATGGGATGTTTCCAATCTACGGCAGGTCTTGTGGATTGTTTCCGGTATATGGTGTCTTTTGGGGTTTTCCCGCTCTATGGTGTTCTCTGTATACAGTAGGTTTTGTGGTGTGTTACCAGATTACAATAGGTCTTGTGGGGTGTCCTTATCTATGGCAGGTCTTCTGGGATTTTCCCAGTCTCCAGGTCTTGTGGGTTGTTACCAGTATATTGTAAGTCTTGTGGGGTGTTCCCAGTCTACAACAGGTCTTGTGAGGTGGTCCTGGTCTATGGCAGGTCTTACGGGATGTTTCCAGTATGGAATAAAGAGTTCATATGTTATTGCCACCATATTGTCTTTAAAGAGTGTCTAAACTTGTCCTATCCTCTTCCTTTGCCAGATGCGGATCCGGGATCAGAGAATGGATTAGAGTGTTACAGTCACTCATCTCCTGAAGAATCTGGCAAAATGAAGTGCCATGGAGAGATGACCCAGTGCATGGACCTGATAGGTGAGAGCTCACAGCCTCTTTACAGCCCATAGTCTTCGCCATTCGTGACATCTCCAGTTACAATAACGTACAATTGCCCATATTATTTTCTCCGTAGGTTCCTCTCCTGATGATGTGGTGATGAGCGGCTGTGCTACTGAAGCTTTCTGTCAAGGCCTCTACCCCCAATTCATCATCCCAGGATGGAAGACCACCCAGTGCTGCGGCCATTCGCTCTGCAACCACAACCACAAAAAGGGAACTAAAGGCGGCCATGCCAAATAAGAAGCTGAAACCCTAAATTATACCAGGCACCATTCTATTCTACATAGTCCTATGGCCGACAAATGTCCACTGTCCCGAATTTTCCAGAACTGTTCTGACTTTTTAGAAACTTTGTCGGCAAATTTGCATCATCCTGGGGCAAAAGGGTTGGGGGGTTGCACAAACTCGACCCATGTATGGGTGGGTCCTGTTGGGCTCGGAGCAGAACTGGGGGGGTGAAAGTTGGCCTGTGCATTCTTTTTGGCCTTGCAGGGTTCTCTCGCCATGGCAACGCCTTTTTCAAATTCAAACAGTTCCGTGATCAGCCGTTACTGGGCAAACATTTGCACTGCAGTGGCCACTACAGGGAGCAAGAGGTATTACACTCTACAAGGTTGTGAATGCGGGAGCCCACCCATATGCCTTAAAGGGGTATTCTAATTAAAAATTATCGCTTGCACCCCGCAGAGAACTTGGTTAGTTCAACAAGTTAAAAATTGCAAAAATAATGAGACGTATTCTGCAATATAAATCACTTTGTGTTTTAATAAAAAAAACCGACTGTAACATGTTTCATATTTTGCATATGGTAAACTCCGCTCTTAACCCTTCAACTGTCGGAGTGTCTACATATAATTCTAATATTCCATTATGTAATTCTCTGGGAGGATGAGATCTAGGGAGTTGTTTGATGGTGTATTACTGTGTCCTACCACTAGATGGTGCTCTGTTACATGTATTAGTTAAGTATTCAAATTGTCTCTCCAGGAAAGGAGACAAACTCTAGCGCCACTTATTGGAGGTAGCAATCCTAAAAGTCAAAATTGGCCTTTTAACAAGCCTTTTCATATGACCTAGGATATATGCCAGATCAGAATCCCAATTTGCAGACACGGTGTTTCGGGGTGATTGCCCCTCGTTAGTGCAAAGTGTGGGTATCTGATCTGGCTGAATGAGATGCTATGTGGGGACCACGGGGGAAGACAAACCAGTTAAATATGGGAGCAACTCACAGTCCCACCACCAGGTGGAGCTCTTGCTCAGCACCATTCTGACCATAGTCAGCACCAGTCTGACCAGTATAGACTTTTTTTCTTCCCCCTTTTGCAATACATTGGCTATAATTCAAAATTACGATCCACCTTTGACGAGTCACTCCCTTCATTTCTGGAACATTTCAGCCTATAAAATTGAAAGCGTCATAACAATCACAAATCTCAAAGGCATCTGTGGTCCCCTCCTTCAACCTCAGATTCCTGCCAACATCAAGAGCCTGAAATTAAAAAAAATTACAACTTTGGCTGCGACTTGTGATCACTTCTCAACTGCTCTGAATGAATTAGGAAATTCTTCAAATAGTTGAATAATAATCACATGATATAATGATATTATTAGTATTTTCCCAGGTTGGAGGACGTTAGTATAGAATGGGGGACATTATTACAGGAAGGGAAAAGAATGGGGGACATTATTATAGGACAGGGGTCATTATTATCAAAAGGAACCAGGATGGAGGACATTATTATATGTTGTGGGACATTATTACAAGAAGGGACCAGGATGGGGGACAATAATATAGAAAGGGAGACTTTATTACAAGAAGGAACAAGGATGGAGGACATTATTATAGGAAGGGAGACATTATTACAAGAAGGGACCAGGATGGAGGACATTATTATAGGAAGGGAGACATTATTACAAGAAGGGACCAGGATGGAGGACATTATTATAGGAAGGGAGAAATTATTACAAGAAGGAACCAGGATAGAGGACATTATTATTGGATGGGAGACATTATTGCAGGATGGAACCAGGATGGAGGACATTATTATAGGTTGGGGGACATTATTACAAGAAGGGACCAGGATGAGAGACATTATTATAGGAGGGGAGACATTATTATAAGAAGGAACCAGGATAGAGGACATTATTATAGGAAGGGAGAAATTATTACAAGAAGGAACCAGGATAGAGGACATTATTATAGGCTGGGGGACATTATTACAAGAAGGAACCAGGATGGAGGACATTATTATAGGTTGGGGGACATTATTACAAGAAGGGACCAGGATGAGAGACATTATTATAGGAGGGGAGACATTATTATAAGAAGGAACCAGGATAGAGGACATTATTATAGGAAGGGAGAAATTATTACCAGAAGGGACCTGGATGGAGGACATTATTATAGGCTGGGGGACATTATTACAAGAAGGAACCAGGATGGAGGACATTATTATAGGTTGGGGGACATTATGACAAGAAGGAACCAAGATGGGGGACAATATTATAGGAAGGGCGACATCATTACAAGAAGGAACCAGGATGGAGGACATTATTATTGGAAGGGAGACATTAATACAAGAAGGAACCAGGATGGAGGACATTATTATAGGAAGGGAGACATTATTACAAGAAGGAACCAGGATGGATGACATTATTATAGGTTGGGGGACATTTTTACAAGAAGGGACCAGCATGGAGGACATTATTGTAGGATGGGGACATTATTGCAGGAATGGACCAGAATGGGGGACATTATTATAGGATAGGAGACATTATTACAGGAAGGGAAAAGGGTGGAGGAAAATTTCATAGGATGGAGATGGAAGACATTACTACAAGAAGGGACCAGGATGGAGAACATTATTATCGGATGGGGGACATTATTACAGGAAGGGACCAGGAAGGAGGACATTATTATAGGATGGGGACATTATTACAGGAAGAGACAAGAATAGGGGATATCATTAAAAAGTCCAGGATAGGAGACATTATTACATGTCTGGTCCCTTATAGAGGACATTATTAAAGGATGGAGGACCTTATTGCAGGACGGGACCAGGATGGAGGACATTATTATAGGATGGGGAACATTATTACAGGAGGAGACCAGGATGGAGGAGATTATTAAAGGATGGGGGATATTAATACATGAATGGTCCAACTTTGAGGGCATTATTAAAGAATGGGGGACATTATTACAGGAAGGGACCAGAATGGGGGACATCATTAAAGAGGCCAGGATAGGAGACATTATTACAGGAGGGGACCAGGATGTTGGACATTATTATAGGATAGGGGACATTATTACAGGAGGGGACCAGGATGGAGGACATTATTATAGGATGGGAGATATTAATACAGAAAGGAGCCAGAATGAGGAACATCATTAAAGAGGCCAGGACAGTGGACATTATTGCATGAATGGTTCAGGATGGAGGACATTAATAAAGGATGGGGCAATGATGAGAGACAATATTACAGGATAGGGGAATAATATTACAGGTTGGGGGACATTAAGAAGAGACCAGAATGGGAGACATAATTAAAGGGCCCAGGATAGGAGACATTATTACAGGATGGGGACAATTATTACAGGACAGAGGACATTACTCCAGTAGCTGATAAATCTAATCAACATGTGCATGGGAGCCCCTTTTCCAAATTTTTCATTGGGGGGCCATAGCATAGTTACACCACTGCATCACATGAAATAAAAAATGAGAAAATTAGGACCGCTGAGTTCAGTGATTGTCTGTTAACCTTGCCTACCTCCAAAGAAATACATGCAGCTATCATTGCTTTGCATCAAGATGGCTTTACAGGCAAGGACATTGCTGCTTGTAAGATTGCCATTAAATCAACCAGTGAGCAAATAACCCAAAGCGTAAAAGAAAAAGTTTCAAGTGATATGAAGAAAGAACAGAACTTCCAAGACCGTCTCCTAAAGAAGATTCAGCTATGGGATCAGTTCAACACCAGTGCAGAGCTTGCTCAAGGATGGCAGCAGGCAGGTGTCACTACATCTGCACGTATAGTGAGGCGAAGGGCAGAAGTCTGGAGAAATACAGGAGAAATTAAGTATTACACACTTTTCATAAAAATCAATTAGTAATCCATGTGACGCATGAACATGTCGGGTCCTCCTGAGTGAGAAACGCTCTTTGTTGTTGCTCTTCCCTCTGGCTGAATGGGAAACCCTAATAGTAATGGGTTGTCGAAACCAGACAGTCGTGATAATAAACCGCACCAACCCAGGCGATTGAGTAAACTGCAGCCATTGTTTATTTAGTCTTAAGGGTCCCTACGTCATATGTGATCTAAAGCCCTATAGTAATAGTGGATATGACAGCGGTCACGCGGTGCAGGTAACATAATGGACACAGAATTGTTGATATTGTCTAGTTTCTCCTTATTTCTGACGTCTCGCCTGTGACACGCCTGTACAGTCTCTGCATTCCAGTGAAGACATTCTGGGCCATAGATATATATATATATATATTTATATATATATTTTTATATATATACAGTACAGACCAAAAGTTTGGACACACCTCCTCATTCAAGGAGTTTTCTTTATTTTCAGGACTCTGAAAATTGTAGATTCACATTGAAGGCATCAAAACTATGAATTAACACATGTGGAATGAAATACTTAAAAAAAAAGTGTGAAACATCTGAAAATATGTCTTATATTCTAGGTTCTTCACAGTAGCCACCTTTTGCTTTGATTACTGCTTTGCAAACTCTTGGCATTCTCTTGATGAGCTTCAAGAGGTAGTCACCGGAAATGGTTTTCCAACAGTCTTAAAGGAGTTCCCAGAGATGCTTAGCACTTGTTGGCCCTTTTGCCTTCACTCTGCGGTCCAGCTCACCCCAAACCATCTCGATTGGGTTCAGGTCTGGTGACTGTGGAGGCCAGGTCATCTGGCGTAGCACCCCATCACTCTCCTTCTTAGTCAGATAGCCCTTACACAGCCTGGAGGTGTGTTTGGGGTCATTGTCCTGTTGAAAACTAAATGCAAACCGGATGGAATAGCATAGTATGCCTTCAATTTTGAATAAATCCCCAACAGTGTCACCAGCAAAGCACCCCCACACCATCACACCTCCTCCTCCATGCTTCACGGTGGGAATCAGCCATGTAGAGTCCATCCGGTCACCTTTTCTACAAAGACACGGTGGTTGGATCCAAAGATCTCAAATTTGGACTCATCAGACCAAAGCACAGATTTCCACTGGTCTAATGTCCATTCCTTGTGTTCTTTAGCCCAAACAAGTCTCTTCTGCTTGTTGCCTGTCCTTAGCAGTGGTTTCCTAGCAGCTATTTTACCATGAAGGCTGCTGCACAAAGTCTCCTCTTAACAGTTGTTCTAGAGATGAGAAGGTGTGTCCAAACTTTTGGTCTGTACTGTATGTATATATATATATATATATATATATATACATATATATATATACTAGAAGGTGGCCCTATTCTACGCATCGGGTATTCTAGAATTTACATATGATTTTTGTTATATATATATATATATATATATATATATATATATATATGTTGTTGTGTGTAGTTACCAACTGTTTGTGTAGGGGCTGTACATGCTCTGGGTGTTGTCTGGGTGTGGCGGGGGGTGAGAGCGGTGTTGTATGTGTGTTGCGTGTGTTGCGTTGTTTGTGGAGCGCTGTGTGTCTGTCGCGTTGTGTGTGTGTGTGTGTTGCGCGGTTTGTGTGTGTGTGGTGTGTTTTGGGGGAAGGTATGTTTTGTGCAATGTCTGTGTTGTGCGGTATGTGCGTATATTTATGTATGCCGCGGTGTTTGTGTGTTGGGTGTTGTGTGTGTGCAGCGTTGTCTGTGTGTGTGGGTGTCTGTGTAGGGCAGTGTTTGTGGTTCCCAGTGTGTGTGTGTGTGTTGTGCAGTGCGCGTGTGTGTGTGTTGGGGGGAGGTGTGCACCTCCCATCGTGCTCCATCCCCCATGCTGCGCACCCCCCATCGTGCTCCATCCGCCATGCTGCGCACTCCCAAACGTGCTCCATCCGCCATGCTGCGCACTCCCCAACGTGCTCCATCCGCCATACTGCGCACTCCCAAACGTGCTCCATCCGCCATACTGCGCACTCCCCATCGTGCACCATCCGCCATGCTGCGCACTCCCAAACGTGCTCCATCCGCCATGCTGCGCACTCCCAAACGTGCTCCATCCGCCATGTTGCACACTCCCAAACGTGGTCCATCCGCCATGCTGCGCACTCCCAAACGTGGTCCATCCGCTATGCTGCGCACTCCCAAACGTGGTCCATCCGCCATGCTGCGCACTCCAAAACGTGCTCCATCCGCCATGCTGCGCACTCCCAAACGTGCTCCATCCGCCATGCTGCGTACTCCCAAACGTGCTCCATCCGCCATGCTGCGCACTCCAAAACGTGGTCCATCCGCCATACTGCGCACTCCCAAACGTGGTCCATCCCCCATGCTGCGCACTCCCCATCGTGCTCCATCCCCCATGCTGCGCACCCCCCATCGTGCTCCATCCCCCATGCTGCACCAGCATCAGCCTCTCTGCCCGCAGCATCAGCCTCTCTGCCCGCAGCATCAGCCTCTCTGCCCGCAGCATCAGCCTCTCTCCTCCCAGCAACAGCCTCTCTCCTCCCAGCATCAGCCTCTCTCCTCCCAGCATCAGCCTTTTCTGTCCCTAGCATCAGCCTCTCTCCTCCCAGCATCAGCCTCTCTCCTCCCAGCCTACCCCAGCCTCAGCCTCCAACAGCATCAGCCTCTCTTCTCTCAGCCTCCCCCTCCCAGCCTTCCCCAGGATCAGCCTCTCTCCTCCCAGCATCAGCCTCTCTCCTCCCAGCATCAGCCTCTCTCCTCCCAGCATCAGCCTCCCCCAGCATCAGCCTCCCCCAGCATCAGCCTCTCTCCTCCCAGCATCAGCCTCTCTCCTCCCAGCATCAGCCTTTTCTGTCCCCAGCATCAGCCTCTCTCCTCCCAGCCTACCCCAGCCTCAGCCTCCCCCAGCATCAGCCTCTCTCCTCCCAGCCTACCCCAGCCTCAGCCTCCCCCAGCATCAGCCTCTCTTCTCTCAGCCTCCCCCTCCCAGCCTTCCCCAGGATCAGCCTCTCTCCTCCCAGCCTCCTCCAGCACGCCGTGCTCCTCTGCCGACACAGATCCGATCGCATACACACACACACACACACCCGATCGCATACACTCACACACACCCGATCGCATACACTCACACACACCCGATCGCATACACTCACGCACACACACATTGACGATATTGCACATACGCGCTCACACTCACAACATCCGGAGATACCACATGCTTCTGGCCATGTGATCCTCCGGCAGGTCCTGGAAGTTCACTGCACAGTATCGCCGCCGAGAAGCAAGCGATATCCCAGGATGTTGTGAGTGTGTGGATGCGATGTGATGTGTGTGTGTGTGTATGTGTGTGTGTGTGTGCGTGCGTGTGTGTATGTTCCGCCGCTGCAGGACCTTGATGCGCTGGTAACTATGCTACCATGGTTACCAGCGTATCCCGTCCCCCGCTCGCACGGGAGCCCACACCAGCATACGGCGGCAACCCCAGCAATGCGAGAGTATGTGTCGGCTGGGTTGGCGGCGTACGCTGATGTGGGCTCCTGGGGGTACAGTACTCACCTGGGAGTCGTGGCTCCGTGTCGGTCGGTTCGGGGAATGCGTTCGGGGGCCGGGGCCAGAGCGAGCGTGCATTGCGTGAGGGGGCGGGGCGTGGGCGAGTTGCCTGGGCGAGCGGCCAATCCGTGCGGGGGGGCGGGGCCATGGCGAGCCCAGCGGCCAATCAGCTTTGTGTCACCGTAAGGACACAATTTTGGAGCAAGACAGACAGACAGACAGACAGACAGACAGAATAAGGCAATTATATATATAGATATATATATATATAAATAAAATGTGCCGCCCCCACGTCAGCAGCCGGGCTGCTTGGATCCGGATCAGCGGTGGTTCGTGGGGCGTCCGGAAGCGTTGGTCGTGCGGCCACTCCAATTAAGGGGGGTATTTACAGGGGATGATGTGTTTACAGTTCATGACGCCACCCGTGGTGTGTGGTAAGGTGGAGTACCACTGCTGCGGCTGGGAGTACCCGGTGGCGATGGTGTGGGCTGCCATGTGTTTAACCCCTCCACGGGTAGGGGGATGCCCCGGGACTCGGTGATGGTGACGGGGATGTGCCGTTGGAGATGTAAGGGTCACTTGCGTACTCACTCAGTCCAATAACGCTGACACCGACAACTGTAGTAAACCAAAGTTCTGGACACCGCTGCCGCTGAGGGGGAGCACACCTGGATCCCGTTTCTGCTGGTGTTGCCTGGTGATCAGTGACCTCCCTCCTGGCACCTTGTTCTCTTCTTAGTTGGCCCCTATAGCTTGAAACTAGTCGGGTCCCGCTCCCCACTGTGGCTAACTGTGGGAGCTTGCTCTCAGGGTTCACGCTTGGGATTTTCTGAACCATTTTAGTGGAAAGTCCTATCCCCCCTCGTTGCGCTAGTACTCCGGAATTTTTCAGCGGGTGGAGAACGGATCTTGAAGGCTCTGTTCTCGTCGGGTGAATTGTCAGGTTGCCTGAAGCAAACTCCCTGACCTAGAGTCCACGTACCCCGTCGTGCCTTGGTCCCAGCCCGGTGATGGTACAAGGCCGCCGGCTGTCCTCCACGACAATGCCGTGCCCCTTGTCACGATCCCCTGCGACCGGGGGTCCAGCTCCTACTAGGCCCAGACCACTGTCTGCTACCTAGTACTTCCAAGGAGCCTGTCTCCTGACCTCCTCCCTCCTTCACTTCCAACACTTCACTGACCTACTCCTGACACTCCTGACCTCCCCTTACCAACCCCCCAAGTGGGCGACCCTATTACACTCAGGCCGTCCACTGGTGTGTCTGGTGGGTGTGGTGCAGACTGTACCTAGGATTTTGATTAGCTGGTTTTGGCAACACGATTGGTTAGGGACCCGTAACCAAGGAGGAGATGGATATTGCACAGGAGGGCAGATTGCACAATACCCTGTGACAACCTGATAGGCCAGGGCGTGATACACACATATATATATATATACAGCTCTGGAAAAAATTAGGAGACCACTTCCACATTGTCAGTTTTTCTGATTTTTCTCTTTATATTTTAGAGTAAGATGTGAATTGTCCTTTATTCTATAAACTACTGACAACGTCGCCGAATTTCCAAGCAATAAATTTCCTATTTATTTTCTGAAAATGAAAAATGGTCAAAATAACACAACAATGCATTGCTTTCCGACCTCAAAAAATGCAAAGAAAACAAGTTTATAATCATTTAGAAACAACAATACTAATAATGTTTTACCTCAGGAAGATTAAAAAATCAATATTTTGTGGAATAACCATGATGTTTATTCCCAGCTTTCATGCGTCTTGGCTGCTTTTCACCAGTCTTCACACTGCTTTTGGGTTACCTTATGCCACTCCTGGTGCAAAAATGTCAGCAGTTCTTCTTAGTTTGATGGCTTGTGACTATCCATCTTCCTCTTGATTACATTCCAGAGGTTTTCAATGTGGTTCAGGTCTGGAGATTGACAAGGTATTGATGTGGTGGTCCTTCATCCACACATTGATTGATCTAGCTGTGTGGCATGGCGCATTGTCCTGCTGGAAAAAACAGTCCTCAGAGTTGGGGAACATTGCCTGAGCAGAAGGAAGCAACTGTTTTTCCAGGATAACCTTGTATGCGACTTGATTCATACGTCCTTTGCAGAGTTTAACACTAGAACTACTGAGGTAGTCATTTTGACTACTTTGCACCATGTATTTCTATATAGGTGTCACGAGTCCAGTAGTTCTAGTGTTAATCTGCCCAATTCCAACCTTCCTAAACCATCCACAGATCATCACCGATCCTCCACCAAATTTCACAGTGGCTTCATACAATCGTCCACAAGCTTCTTCCTCCTCTCACCTGGAGTTTCGGACTCTTTTTTTTTAAACATCTCCAGGTCTCTCATATTTGAAGACGTCTTCTATTCTTCCAACAGTATTTTTAAGATCTCTCCACAGGTGTCAATGGGAATAAGATCTGGACTCATTGCTGTCACTTCGGAACTCTCCAGTGCTTTGTTTCCATCCATTTCTGGGGCTTCTTGAAGTGTTTGGGGTTATTGTCCTGCTGGAAGACCCCTGAGCTAGGACACAAATTCAGCTTTCTGACACTGGGCACTACGTTGCCACCCAAAATCCTTTGGTAATCTTCAGATTTCATGATGTCTTGCACACAGTCAAGGCCCCCAGTGCCAGAAGTAGCAAAACAACCCCAAAACGTCTTTGAGCCTCCACCATACCTGACTGTAGGGCCTGTGTTGTTTTCTTTGTAGGCCTCATTCCATTTTTGGTAAACAGTAGAATGAAAAAGCTCCATCTTGATCGCATCTGTCCACAAGACATTTTCCCAGAAGGATTTTGGTTGCTCACATACATTTTGGCAAAGTGCAGTCTAGATCTTTTATGTCTCAGTGTCAGCAGTGGGGACCTCCTGGGTTTCATCCATAGCATTTCATTTAATTCAGATGTGGATGGATAGTTCACACTGACACTGATGCCTCGTGAACCTGCAGGACAACTTGAATTTCTTTGTCCCTTGATTGGACCTTGATTGGAGGGGGCGGCTTATCCACCATCTGGACTATTCTGCGTTACAACCTTTCAACCGTCCAGGGAGGTTAGCTACAGTGGGTTGTAAACTTCTTGATTATGCTGCACATTGTGGACCAAGGAACATCAAGATCTCTGGAGATGGACTTGTAACCTTGAGATTGTTGATAGTTTTCACCAATTTTGGTTCTCAAATCCTCAGACAGTTCTCTTCTCCTCTTTCTGTTCTCCATGCTTAGTGTGGCACACACAGACACACAATGCAAAGATTTAGTCAACTTCTCCCCTTTTTCTGGTTTCAAGTGTGAATTTCTCATTGCCCACACTTTTTGCCACAGGAGAGTCTGAATGAGAATCACATGCATTAATTTTCTGGAACAAGGGTGCCAACACCTTTAGTGAAGCTTATATATACTAGCTGTACTACCCGGCTTCGCTCGGGTTAATAACTGTTGTTAACAAAATAGAATGTATTAACATTCCTGGGATAGAATGTATAATTAGAATGTATTAACGCCCGGGATAGTAACTGTCTTTCTGTTTCTCTCCCATTCTCTGTCTGTCTCCCCCTCTGTATATATCTCTCTGTCTCTCTCTCTATCTCTTTGTCTGTCTGTCTCTTTCCCTGTCTGTCTCTTTCCCTGTCTGTCTCTGACTGTCTCTGTCTCTTTCTCCGTCTGTCTCAATCTCTTTCCCTGTCTGTCTATCTATCTCTTTCCCTGTCTGTCTATCTATCTCTGTCAATTTCCCTGTCTTTCTCTTTCCCTGTCTGTCTCTTTCCCTCTCTTTCCCTGTCTGTCTCTTTCCCTGTCTGTCTCTTTCCCTGTGTATGTCTCTTTGTCTGTCTCTTTGTCTGTCTCTTTACCTGTCTTTGTCTGTCTCTTACCCTGTCTGTCTCTTTCCCTTTCTTTCCCTGTCTGTCTATTTCCCTGTGTCTGTCTCTGTCTCTTTGTCTGTGTCTGTCTCTTTCCCTGTCAGCCTGTCTCTTTGTCTGTGTCTGTCTCTTTGTGTCTGTCTCTTACCCTGTCTGCGTCTGCCTCTTTCCCGGTCTGTCTCTTTCCCTGGCTGCATTGTGACACGCCAACATTCCATATAAGGGCGTGGCTGCGCATTCTTCTGTAGTTCTGGCTGCACTGTGGCTCCCAGCTCCATTCACTTTAATGGAGGCAGGTTTTTTGGCGAAAAACTGTAAAGTGTGGGGTTAAAATTTCCCCTCAAAACAAAGCCTATGACGCTCTCGGGGTCCAGATGTGTGAGCTTGCAAAATTTTGTGGCTGTAGCTGCGACGGTGCAGATGCCAATCCCAGACATACACACACACACACACACATACACACACACATACATACACACATTCAGCTTTATATATTATATATACAGTATATATATATATATATATATATAGCATGTGACCCTTACAATAATTTTTTGGGTATAAAAACATGTATTTTAAGATCTATCAAACTGACCTCTTATGTGACGCAGCAAACTTCTCTGAGATAATTTTTTTATTCTTATCTCCTCCTTGAAATTTTCAAATAGAAGAATACCTAGAAGTCTTTCTCGGTGACCTTGAAGAACAGAACGTTTGTTTTTTTTTTCTTGCCGATGAGATAACGCAAATCTGTGTTTCTCAAACTTTGGTCAGATAAAGAATCCAATTAAGGCTGTATCACTTCCACTAAATCGCGGCACGAAACTCCATGGACGCTGTAGTATTAGCTATAACGTCCCTTATTATTAGAGATGCGGCGACATTCCGGCGAAACGTTCAACCACAATCTGACTGCAAACAGGTAGACGCCATTTCATACACTAGTGATTATGTTATTCGGAGGATAAGGGAACTATACCGCAGGACACCAGGGATTAGGCTCCTAAACCGCCATCCCTCGTCCTTAGAGACTTTTTCTTCTGTTCCATTACTGAGATACAGACCTTTCTTCCGTATATATAAAACGAATCATTATAGCCAAGTGGGTGTGATTCTCCACTGTTCTCTTGAGAACCATGCCTACTTGGCTAACAAGACTAAAATTTCATACAAGGAAGAAGGGGGCCATATCTCAGTAATAAAGAAGCATGAGGACAAAGGAAAAACATCTCCGGATTCAAGAAAGCAGGGACAATTATATCAATTAAAAAAATAAATAAATAAAAAAAAAAATAATAAAAAAATAAATAAATATATATATATATATATATATATATATATATATATATATATACAGGGTGGTCCAAAAGTAGGTGGACAGTATGTGTAATAGGGTTATCAAACATGGTGTAAAGCGAAACTGACGCAGTTGCCCTTAGCAACGAATCAGATTCCACTTTTCATTCTTCACAGACTCTTTGGAAAATGAAAGGTAGAATCTGATTGGTTGCTAAAGGCTGAGAGTCAGTTTCACTTTACAGCATGTTTGATAACCCTATACACATACTGTCCACCTACTTTTGGACTACTCTGTATAGTTAAATAAAGAATTTACAATAAAAAAATCTATACATATTGTCACAGGTGTGTCACGGGTGACAGACAGTCCTGTGGAATCCAGCTGTAGAAGGTCACAGCGTTTGGTTACACAAACTGCTCCCTGACATGCTATTCCTCTCTGCTTGGGGTTAATCCCTTTCCCTTTAGGACCCTGCGGATATCCTCACCTTTCAGCTGTTAATCATCAGCACTTCCCTTTTTTGTCCTTAAATACTATCATTCCTCCTTGGTCGTTGCTGGTGATAGAGTTAAAAACCTACACAGGTCCTAGATGCAAGCAGTCGGCTTGTATCCATCTAAAGAAACATCGTTGTTCGTGGCTGTACTTGTCCCTGAGTCATCCTGGAGATGAGTTGTTCAAGTGCTTTCCCCTGTGTCTTCTTTAGAGCTTAGTGGGGTTGACTAAGCACTCATCCTATCTGTTCCCTACCTTGGGCACAGTTCTATGGTCATCAAGGGTCAGGTATCCTGCTTGGCGCATAGGTACAGAACCTATCTAGGGTGGTTAGGGTAGCCAGGGACCATTGAAACTTTGATCAGGGGTCACCATCTCCCCCATCTGTAGCCACAGGGTTTTCCTTCCCTGTCACCGTACGTGTGGTACTTACCCAAACCTAGCGTGACATATATATATATGTGGCGCCCTGGACTAGCCAAGTAGCCACAGACAAAACACACACACACACCCACCTCCAGACATTTACATTAGGAAGACACAAAACCCTTGTTGCCTCCCTCCAGGGTCTGATGTCCACACCAGGTGGGGCGGAGCCAGGCGGTTGGCCCCACCCACCGAGGAGTTCACAGGCCTGGAGGCGGGAAAAGCAGCCAGTTTTGAGTCAGGAGGTGAAAGTGAGAGGTCACAAACTGCAAGTGTCTGGGTTGGAGTCCAGGCACTGACAGCAAGGTTGGCAGACAGTGGTGGCCGTCTGCAGGAGTGGTGGATCAATGCGGAACCGTAGGACTGGGGTTGGGCGGTGGCACGCCGGTACCGAACCGTGGAGCGAAGTGAAGCTAGCACACACAGGCAGGGCCATCGGACCCCGACTAGGCTTGGAGCCGCAGTTAACAGTCAAATCCGAGAGTGACCGGAGCCCTAAGGGTCCCCTAACTACCCAAGTCCCGTCAGAAGGCAACCGTCCGCACTGTGAGGATATACAGCCACCGCCACAGGCTAGAGATCCAAGGGCCAGCGCCTGCGGGCACCTATACGCCAGGGACCGGACTACCGTTGGGAAGCCATCGTAGTCAACTCAGTACACAAAGGTGCAGGGAAAGACAGCCACCATCACTTGTCCGGGGAGAGACACTGCAGCCGGCTGCAGGACCCGTCCATCCAGCCGTTTGGTTTACCAGAGACTGTGTGACTTTCTGAGTGAGTGCACCAGTGCCATCCGGCACCGCGCCGCGCTGTCCCTGCAACCCTGCACCTCACCAACCCTGCCTCCCCGTTACACCACCGGGCCCCGGGACCACTAGCCCCTACCCACGGAGGGGGAAAACAACATCCCAGCTGCTCCCTACCATTGCTTCCGGGATCCCCGTCACCAGCAGTGGTGGTGCCCATCTTCACCACAGTGGGTGGCGTCACGGACTAAATCCCCAAACAATCAATCCCCTTTTCATTCACGGGCGAGGAGCGCCGCTCAAGTCCCCGGATCCGGCCCACCGCTCGAGCCACCGAGCAGCAGTGCCGGACCCAAGCGTTAGCGAGCGCAGCGTCCTGCCGCCCGCGACACCTGTCCTTAGCAGTGGTTTTCTAGCAGCTATTTTACCATGAAGGCTGCTGCACAAAGTCTCCTCTTAACAGTTCTTCTAGAGATGAAGTGTGTCCAAACTTTTGGTCTGTGTATATATATATATATATATATATATATATATATATATATATATTGTTAGGGCCAGGTGGACGGGCAGACCCAGGAGGTGGATCCACTGGGCTGAACACCTCACCGAAGGCAAGGTGCCCGGTAGCTGGAGCACTACAGGTAGCAGGACAGTCCGTTCAGAGGAGTGGGGTGCAGAAATCCCTGGGACCACGGAGTCACTGAAGGTAGTCCGGGTGACGGAGCTCAGGTTCGGAGATGACGTCAGGCAGAGTCCGGAACCGATGGAGCGAGAAGACGGGTCACCACAGGGATCGGAGATGGTAAGGACTGACGGGATGGCAGACAGTCACCGTTCGGGGTTCGGGTATCGTCAGGACCGGTTGGCGAGGCAGGAGCGGCTCTAGAAGAGAGATATGTAAGTATACCAGAAGACACAAGGAGACCTGACTCCTAGCTTAGCAAAACACGAAGAACAGGCCCCGCCCACTTGGACATTAAACCCCTTTACACCCTGTACCTGTGTGTTCAATATCCTGTCAGTGGACGCTGGCCCTTTAAGAGAGGGTCAATGACCGCGCGCGCGCCCTAATGCGCATGCGCGAGGCCCGGGTGCCAGAAGCCAGAGCAGGGAGCGGTGAACAGGAGGCAGGAGAGCCGGGCTGGAGCAGGGATGCCGACGGGCGCCGGGAACGGGGACCGGGCTGCCTGGGGACCGCAGGAGATGGAGCATGGAGGCTGTGGAGCGGGGGACGCCTGGCAGAGGAACCGGGGAGCGAGGCAGGTGAGCCGGGGAGCGTGGCAGGGGAGCCGGGGAGCGTGGCAGGGGAGCCGGGGAGCGTGACATATATATATACATTTATGGCTAAATCTAGGGTTAGTAAGAGTCAAGTATCCTGCTCGGCGCATAGGTACTGAACCTATCTAGGGAGGTGAGGGAAGCCAGGGGCCAGACATCTCCACCTTCCCTAGTCACAGGGTTTCCCTTCCGTGTCGCCATGCGCATGGCACTTCCCCAAACCTAGTGTGACATATATACACTTATGACTGGTCTTCTTTAATAACTCAGCCTACAAGATACCATAAATTGTCTTCTCCCCGTTCCATGAGCTAAGGGAACCTGATCTACAATCTACACATCTCTGTCCTCTTTTAAGGGTTTGTCTTGTGCCCATCAAATCTAAAAAATATAATTTCTGATACCAACAGGCGGCATTGTGAGACAATATAGCCGTTCACCAAGTGACTCCAATGAAATTTGGAAAGTTGTGGGACATCAGACAAAGCGCCGGAGAAACACTGAACCCCCCGGGAAGTAAACTTTAGGGGGCCACGCTTTGTCT